>NC_060976.1:4369252-4447694 GCF_910589235.1 Vespa crabro | reverse complement strand
ACGCAACCCTGACGCAAACCCTGACGCAACCCTGACGCAACCCTGAACGCAACCCTGACGCAACCCTGACGCAACCCTGACGCAACCCTGACGCAACCCTGACGCAACCCTGACGCAACCCTGACGCAACCCTGACGCAACCCTGACGCAACCCTGACGCAACCCTGACGCAACCCTGACGCAACCCTGACGCAACCCTGACGCAACCCTGACGCAACCCTGACGCAACCCTGACGCAACCCTGACGCAACCCTGACGCAACCCTGACGCAACCCTGACGCAACCCTGACGCAACCCTGACGCAACCCTGACGCAACCCTGACGCAACCCTGACGCAACCCTGACGCAACCCTGACGCAACCCTGACGCAACCCTGACGCAACCCTGACGCAACCCTGACGCAACCCTGACGCAACCCTGACGCAACCCTGACGCAACCCTGACGCAACCCTGACGCAACCCTGACGCAACCCTGACGCAACCCTGACGCAACCCTGACGCAACCCTGACGCAACCCTGACGCAACCCTGACGCAACCCTGACGCAACCCTGACGCAACCCTGACGCAACCCTGACGCAACCCTGACGCAACCCTGACGCAACCCTGACGCAACCCTGACGCAACCCTGACGCAACCCTGACGCAACCCTGACGCAACCCTGACGCAACCCTGACGCAACCCTGACGCAACCCTGACGCAACCCTGACGCAACCCTGACGCAACCCTGACGCAACCCTGACGCAACCCTGACGCAACCCTGACGCAACCCTGACGCAACCCTGACGCAACCCTGACGCAACCCTGACGCAACCCTGACGCAACCCTGACGCAACCCTGACGCAACCCTGACGCAACCCTGACGCAACCCTGACGCAACCCTGACGCAACCCTGACGCAACCCTGACGCAACCCTGACGCAACCCTGACGCAACCCTGACGCAACCCTGACGCAACCCTGACGCAACCCTGACGCAACCCTGACGCAACCCTGACGCAACCCTGACGCAACCCTGACGCAACCCTGACGCAACCCTGACGCAACCCTGACGCAACCCTGACGCAACCCTGACGCAACCCTGACGCAACCCTGACGCAACCCTGACGCAACCCTGAAGCAACCCTGACGCAACCCTGACGCAACCCTGACGCAACCCTGACGCAACCCTGACGCAACCCTGACGCAACCCTGACGCAACCCTGACGCAACCCTGACGCAACCCTGACGCAACCCTGACGCAACCCTGACGCAACCCTGACGCAACCCTGACGCAACCCTGACGCAACCCTGACGCAACCCTGACGCAACCCTGACGCAACCCTGACGCAACCCTGACGCAACCCTGACGCAACCCTGACGCAACCCTGACGCAACCCTGACGCAACCCTGACGCAACCCTGACGCAACCCTGACGCAACCCTGACGCAACCCTGACGCAACCCTGACGCAACCCTGACGCAACCCTGACGCAACCCTGACGCAACCCTGACGCAACCCTGACGCAACCCTGACGCAACCCTGACGCAACCCTGACGCAACTCCGGAAGGAACCAGAAAAAACTACGGAGGTAACCAGTCACAACTCCGGAAGGAACCAGAAAAAACTACGGAGGTAACCAGTCACAACTCCGGAAGGAACCAGAAAAAACTACGGAGGTAACCAGTCACAACTCCGGAAGGAACCAGAAAAAACTACGGAGGTAACCAGTCACAACTCCGGAAGGAACCAGAAAAAACTACGGAGGTAACCAGTCACAACTCCGGAAGGAACCAGAAAAAACTACGGAGGTAACCAGTCACAACTCCGGAAGGAACCAGAAAAAACTACGGAGGTAACCAGTCACAACTCCGGAAGGAACCAGAAAAAACTACGGAGGTAACCAGTCACAACTCCGGAAGGAACCAGAAAAAACTACGGAGGTAACCAGTCACAACTCCGGAAGGAACCAGAAAAAACTACGGAGGTAACCAGTCACAACTCCGGAAGGAACCAGAAAAAACTACGGAGGTAACCAGTCACAACTCCGGAAGGAACCAGAAAAAACTACGGAGGTAACCAGTCACAACTCCGGAAGGAACCAGAAAAAACTACGGAGGTAACCAGTCACAACTCCGGAAGGAACCAGAAAAATCTACGGAGGTAACCAGTCACAACTCCGGAAGGAACCAGAAAAAACTACGGAGGTAACCAGTCACAACTCCGGAAGGAACCAGAAAAAACTACGGAGGTAACCAGTCACAACTCCGGAAGGAACCAGAAAAAACTACGGAGGTAACCAGTCACAACTCCGGAAGGAACCAGAAAAATCTACGGAGGTAACCAGTCACAACTCCGGAAGGAACCAGAAAAAACTACGGAGGTAACCAGTCACAACTCCGGAAGGAACCAGAAAAATCTACGGAGGTAACCAGTCACAACTCCGGAAGGAACCAGAAAAAACTACGGAGGTAACCAGTCACAACTCCGGAAGGAACCAGAAAAAACTACGGAGGTAACCAGTCACAACTCCGGAAGGAACCAGAAAAAACTACGGAGGTAACCAGTCACAACTCCGGAAGGAACCAGAAAAAACTACGGAGGTAACCAGTCACAACTCCGGAAGGAACCAGAAAAAACTACGGAGGTAACCAGTCACAACTCCGGAAGGAACCAGAAAAAACTACGTTCGTAACCAGTCACAACTCCGGAAGGAACCAGAAAAAACTTCGGACGTAACCAGTCAAAACTACGAAAGGAACAAGGATAGAAAAAAGAAGAAATAAATAAAAAACTACGGACGTAGCCAGTCATAACTGCGGAAGGAACACAGGAAAAAGCTTAATAAATAAAAAAACTATGAACGTAACCAGGCACAACTGCAGCAGAAACCACGAAAAAAAATGAAAAAAAAACTACGGACGTAGCCAGTCACAACTCCAGAAGGAACCAGGAAAAAAAAAGAACAAATAAATAAAGAAACTATGAACTTAGCCAGTCACAACTCCGGAAAGAACCAAGAAATAAATAAATAAATAAAAAACTATGGACGTAGCCAGTCACAACTATGGAAGGAACCAGGAAAAAAATAAATAAATAAAAAAACTATGGATGTAACCAGGCACAACTCCAGCAGAAACCACGAAAAAAAAATGGAAAAAAAACTACGGACGTAGCCAGTCACAACTCCAGAAGGGAACAGTAAAAAAGATGAAGAAAAAAATAATAAAACTACGGACGTAACCAGGCACAACTCTGGGAGCAACCAGGAAAAAATACTACGGACGTAGCCAGTCACAACTACTGAAGGAACCAGGAAAAAAAAGGACAAATAAATAAAAAACTATGGACTTAGCCAGTCACAACTCCAAAAAGAACCAGGAAAAAAATAAATAAATAAAAAAACTATGGACGTAGCCAGTCACAACTCCGGAAGGAACCAGGAAAAAAAATGAAAAAAACTACGAACGTAGGTAGTCACAACTCCGGAAGGAACCAGGAAAAATAAATAAATAAAAAAACTGCGAACGTAGCCAGTCATAACTCCGGAAGGAACCAGGAAAAAAATAAATAAATAAAAAAAACTACGAACGTAACCAGGCACAACTCCAGCAGAAACCACGAAAAAAAATAGAAAAAAAATTACAGACGTAGCCTGTCACAGCTCCGGGAGGAACCTGGCAAAAAAAGGAAAAATAATTAAAAAAAACTATGAACGTAAGCAGGCACAACTCCAGAAGGAACCAGAAAAAAAAGAAAATGAAAACTACGCACGTAGCCAGTCAAAACTGCGGAATGATCCAGGAGAAAAAGAAAAAAAAACCATGAACGTAACCAAACACAAATCTGGAAAGAACCAGGAAAAAAAAGTACAATAAACTACGGACGTAGCCAGTCGCAACTCCGGAAGGGAACAGTAAAATAAAAGAAGAAAAAAATAAAAAAACTACGGACGTAACCAGGCACAACTCTGGAAGCAACCAGGAAAAGAAACTACGGAGGTAGCCAGTCACAACTCCGGAAGGATCCAGAAAAAAAAGGAAAAAAAACTACGAACGTAGGTAGTCACAACTCCGGAAGGAACCAGGAAAAGAAAAAGAAAAAATAAATAAAAAAACTACGGACTTAGCCAGTCACAACACCGGAAGGAACCATGAAAAAAATAAATAAATAAAAAAACTATGGACGTAACCAGGCACAACTCCGAAAGGAACCAGGAAAAAAAAATAAATAAAAAAACTGCGAACGTAGCCAGTCATAACTCCGGAAGGAACCAGGAAGAAAATAAATAAATAAAAAAAATTTTGAACGTAACCAGGCACAACTGCAGCAGAAACCACGAAAAAAAATGGAAAAAAAATTACAGACGTAGCCTGTAACAGCTCCGGTAGGAACCTGGCAAAAAAAGGAAAAATAAATAAAAAAAACTACGGACGTTACCAGGCACAACTCTGGATGCAACCAGGAAAAAAAACTACGGAGGTAGCCAGTCACAACTCCGGAAGGAACCAGGAAAAAAATAAATAAATAAAAAAAACTATGAACGTAACCAGGCACAACTCCAGGAGAAACCACGAAAAAAAAACGGAAAAAATACTACGGACCTAGCAAGTCACAACTCCAGAAGGGAACAATAAAAAAAAAGAAGAAAAAAATAAAAAAACTACGGACGTAACCAGGCACAACTCTGGAAGCACCCAGGAAAAAAAACTACGGACGTAGCCAGTCACAACTCCTGAAGGAACCAGGAAAAGAAATGAAAAAAAAACTACGAACGTAGGTAGTCACAACTCCGGACGGAACCAGGAAAAAAAAAGAACAAATAAATAGAAAACTATGGACTTAGCCAGTCACAACTCCGGAAAGAACCAGGAAAAAAATAAATAAATAAAAAAACTATGGACGTAACCAGGCACAACTGCAGCAGAAACCACGAAAAAAAAATGGAAAAAAAAACTATGGACGTAACCAGTCACAACTCCTGAAGGAACCAGGAAAAGAAAAAGAACGAATAAATAAAAAAACTATGGACTTAGCCAGTCACAACTCCGGAAAGAACCAGGAAAAAAATAAATAAATAAAAAATTATGGACGTAGCCAGTCACAACTATGGAAGGAACCAGGAAAAAAATAAATAAATAAAAAAACTATGAACGTAACCAGTCACAACTCCAGAAGGGAACAGTAAAAAAAAGGAAGTAAAAAATTAAAAAACTACGGACGTAACCAGGCACAACTCTGAAAGCAACCAGGAAAAAATACTACGGACGTAGCCAGTCACAACTCCTGAAGGAACCAGGAAAAAAAGAAGAACAAATAAATAAAAAAACTATGGACGTAGCCAGTCACAACTACGGAAGGAACCAGGAAAAAAATTAATAAATAAAAAAACTATGGACGTAACCAGGCACAACTGCAGCAGAAACCACGAAAAAAAAATGGAAAAAAAAACTATGAACGTAACCAGTCACAACTCCAGAAGGGAACAGTAAAAAAAAGGAAGAAAAAAATACAAAAACTACGGACGTAACCAGGCACAACTCAGGAAGCAACCAGGTAAAAAAACTACGGACGTAGCCAGTCACAACTCCTGAAGGAACCAGGAAAAGAAAAAGAACAAATAAATAAAAAAACTATGGACTTAGCCAGTCACAACTCCGGAAAGAACCAGGAAAAAAATAAATAAATAAAAAATTATGGACGTAGCCAGTCACAACTATGGAAGGAACCAGGTAAAAAATAAATAAATAAAAAAACTATGGATGAAACCAGGCACAACTCCAGCAGAAACCACGAAAAAAATGGAAAAGAAATTACAGACGTAGCCTGTAACAGCTCTGGTAGGAACCTGGCGAAAAAAGGAAAAATAAATAAAAAAAACTACGGACGTAACCAGGCACAACTCTGGATGCAACCAGGAAAAAAAACTACGGAGGTAGCCTGTCACAACTCCGGAAGGAACCAGGAAAAAAATAAATAAATAAAAAAAACTATGAACGTAACCAGGCACAACTCCAGCAGAAACCACGAAAAAAAAACGGAAAAAAAACTACGGACGTAGCCAGTCACAACTCCTGAAGGAACCAGGAAAAAAATGAAAAAAAAACTACGAACGTAGGTAGTCACAACTCCGGAAGGAACCAGGAAAAAAAAAAGAACAAATAAATAAAAAAACTATGGACTTAGCCAGTCACAACTCCGGAAAGAACCAGGAAATAAATAAATAAATAAAAAAACTACGGACGTAGCCAGTCACAACTACGGAAGGAACCAGGAAAAAAATATATAAATAAAAAAACTATGGACGTAACCAGGCACAACTGCAGCAGAAACCACGAAAAAAAAATGGAAAAAAAAACTATGAACGTAACCAGTCACAACTCCAGAAGGGAACAGTAAAAAAAAAGGAAGAAAAAAATAAAAAAACTACGGACGTAACCAGGCACAACTCTGGAAGCAACCAGGAAAAAAAACTACGGACGTAGCCAGTCACAACTCCTGAAGGAACCAGGAAAAAAAAAGAACAAATAAATAAAAAAACTATGGACTTAGCCAGTCACAACTCCGGAAAGAACCAGGAAAAAAATAAATAAATAAAAAACTATGGACGTAGCCAGTCACTACTACGGAAGGAACCAGGAAAAAAATAAATAAATAAAAAAACTATGGACGTAATCAGGCACAACTGCAGAAGAAACCACGAAAAAAAATGGGAAAAAAAACTATGAACGTAACCAGTCACAACTCCAGAAGGGAACAGTAAAAAAAAGGAAGAAAAAAATACAAAAACTACGGACGTAACCAGGCACAACTCTGGAAGCAACCAGGAAAAAAAACTACGGACGTAGCCAGTCACAACTCCTGCAGGAACCAGGAAAAAAAAGAGAACAAATAAATAAAAAAACTATGGACTTAGCCAGTCACAACTCCGGAAAGAACCAGGAAAAAAATAAATAAATAAAAAACTATGGACGTAGCCAGTCACAACTACGGAAGGAACCAGGAAAAAAATAAATAAATAAAAAAACTATGGACGTAATCAGGCACAACTGCAGAAGAAACCACGAAAAAAAATGGAAAAAAAAACTATGAACGTAACCAGTCACAACTCCAGAAGGGAACAGTAAAAAAAAGGAAGAAAAAAATACAAAAACTACGGACGTAACCAGGCACAACTCTGGAAGCAACCAGGAAAAAAAACTACGGACGTAGCCAGTCACAACTCCTGAAGGAACCAGGAAAAAAAAAAGAACAAATAAATAAAAAAAATATGGACTTAGCCAGTCACAACTCCGGAAAGAACCAGGAAAAAAATAAATAAATAAAAAATTATGGACGTAGCCAGTCACAACTATGGAAGGAACCAGGAAAAAAATAAATAAATAAAAAAACTATGGATGTAACCAGGCACAACTCCAGTAGAAAACACGAAAAAAAATGGAAAAAAAATCACAGACGTAGTCTGTAACAGCTCCGGTAGGAACCTGGCAAAAAAAGGAAAAATAAATAAAAAAAACTACGGACGTAACCAGGCACAACTCTGGAAGCAACCAGGAAAAAAAACTACGGAGGTAGCCAGTCACTACTCCGGAAGGAACCAGGAAAAAAAAGGAAAAAAAACTACGAACGTAGGTAGTCACAACTCCGGAAGGAACCACGAAAAGAATAAATAAATAAAAAAACTATGGACGTAACCAGGCACATCTCCGAAAGGATCCAGGAAAAAAAAAATAAATAAAAAAACTGCGGACGTAGCCAGTCATAACTCCGGAAGGAACCAGGAAAAAAAACTACCAACGTAGCCATTCACAACTCCTGAAGGAACCAGGAAAAAAAAAGAACAAATAAATAAAAAAACTATGGACTTAGCCAGTCACAACTCCGGAAAGAACCAGGAAAAAAATAAATAAATAAAAAAACTACGGACGTAGCCAGTCACAACTACGGAAGGAACCAGGAAAAAAAAGGAAAAAAAACTACGAACGTAGGTAGTCACAACTCCGGAAGGAACCAGGAAAAAAAAAAGAACAAATAAATAAAAAAACTATGGACTTAGCCAGTCACAACTCCGGAAAGAACCAGGAAAAAAATAAATAAATAAAAAAACTATGGACGTAGCCAGTCACAACTACGGAAGGAACCAGGAAAAAAATAAATAAATAAAAAAACTATGGATGTAACCAGGCACAACTCGAGCAGAAACCACGAATAAAAATAGAAAGAAAATTACAGACGTAGCCTGTCACAGCTCCGGGAGGAACCTGGCAAAAAAAGGAAAAATAAATAAAAAAAACTATGAACGTAACCAGGCACAACTCCAGAAGGAACCAGAAAAAAAAGAAAATGAAAACTACGCACGTAGCCAGTCAAAACTGCGGAATGATCCAGGAGAAAAAGAAAAAAAAACCATGAACGTAACCAAACACAAATCTGGAAAGAACCAGGAAAAAAAGGTACAATAAACTACGGACGTAGCCAGTCGCAACTCCGGAAGGGAACAGTAAAATAAAAGAAGAAAAAAATAAAAAAACTACGGACGTAACCAGGCACAACTCTGGAAGCAACCAGGAAAAGAAACTACGGAGGTAGCCAGTCACAACTCCGAAAGGAAACAGGAAAAAAAAGGAAAAAAAACTACGAACGTAGGTAGTCACAACTCCGGAAGGAACCAGGAAAAGAAAAAGAAAAAATAAATAAAAGAACTACGGACTTAGCCAGTCACAACACCGGAAGGAACCAGGAAAAAAATAAATAAATAAAAAAACTATGGACGTAACCAGGCACAACTCCGAAAGGAACCAGGAAAAAAAAATAAATAAAAAAACTGCGAACGTAGTCAGTCATAACTCCGGAAGGAACCATGAAGAAAATAAATAAATAAAAAAAATTTTGAACGTAACCAGGCACAACTCCAGCAGAAACCACGAAAAAAAAATGGAAAAAAAACTACGGACATAACCAGTCACAACTCCAGAAGGGAACAGTAAAAAAAAAGAAGAAAAAAATAAAAAAATCTACGGACGTAACCAGGCACAACTCTGGAAGCAACCAGGAAAAAAAGCTACGAACGAAGGTAGTCACAACTCCTGAAGGAACCAGGAAAAAAAAAGAACAAATAAATAAAAAAACTATGGACTTAGCCAGTCACAACTCCGGAAAGAACCAGGAAAAAAATAAATAAATAAAAAAACTATGGACGTAGCCAGTCACAACTACGGAAGGAACCAGGAAAAAAATAAATAAATAAAAAAACTATGGATGTAACCTGGCACAACTCCAGCAGAAACCACGAATAAAAATAGAAAAAAAATTACAGACGTAGCCAGTCACAGCACCGGAAGGAACCTGGCAAAAAAAGGAAAAATAAATAAAATAAACTATGAACGTAACCAGGCACAACTCCGGAAGGAACCAGAAAAAAAAGAAAATGAAAAATACGCACGTAGCCAGTCAAAACTGCGGAAGGAACCAGGAAAAAAAAAGAAAAAGAAACCACGAACGTAACCGAACACAAATCCGGTAAGAACCAGGAAATTAGAAGAAAAAAAACTACGCACGTAGCCAGTCACAACTCCGGAAGGAACCAGGGAAAAAAAATGAAAAAATAAATAAAAATCTACGGACGTAACCAGGCACAATTCCGGAAGGAACCAGGAAAAAAAAACTACGGACGTAACCAGTCACAATTCCGGAGTAAACGTGAAACTACTACGGACGTAACCAGAAATAAATAAGAGTAATTAAGAAGTAATTAAGACATATGTAAGTGGAAACTAAGAAACAAGTAATACGTTTCTGGGAGAGAAACAGACGCAACTCTTACAATACAATACAATAATAATAGTAGCATTCATAAGTTTCTTCTTAATTATGGAAACAGTATAAATAATTTTTTTTGTTAACTATAATCATAATAATACGTATAATAATAGTAAGAATAGGGATATTGGTAATAATCTTTACACAGTAATAATTATTTTGATATTAGTAATAAGAATAAGCACTACAATGTTATAACATAACTACAGCAGATAAAAATAGAATATATCTTGAGAAAAAGTGGCGAACAAATGTACGTAGTGTAAATGTTTGTATTAATGAATGTGTTGACATAATTTAATGTATTATCACGTTTAATGCTATGGTGGAGAGAAATTGCGAACAACTAGGGCTTCGGGGACTACTGCGTCAACATCCACGCTAGGTGATGCGTATGAACTGTTTATTTCTTACTTTTATTAAATAAGCAATATTCTGTTTCTCTGAACATTACATATAAAAATTTTTACACCAATCATTTAAAATATTTTCAATGCTTTCTTAATATAACGATGATTCTAATAATATTATTATATTATTATAATAATATTATTATAATATTATAATAGAGAAAAAATAAATATTACATTTCGTAAAGCGTTTCATAGCACGTAAGATGCGTTAGATTAAATAGTTTTCAGTGAACCTTCGTCGATCGATAATGACAACAAGGAAGGACCATTGGAAGGACAATACGGGATACCACGTCAGTCTCCTTTCGTACTCCGAGGTGTAAACGTCGAAATGATATCTTTCCTTACCGATACATTCACTCGTCATATAGACACAGTCATTTTATAATTATTTAAACAATGTACATACACTCGTAGTACGATGAGACATTAATTAAATAATTTTACATTTCGTAAAGCTTTTCATAGCACGTAAGATGCGTTAGATTAAATAGTTTTCAGTGAACCTTCGTCGATCGATAATGACAACAAGAAAGGATCATTCGAAGGACGATACGAGATACCACGTCAGTCAACTTTCGTTCTCCGTGGTGTAAACGTCGAAATGATATCTCTCCGTACAGGTACATTCACTCATCATATAGACACAGACATTTTATAATTATTTAAACAATGTACATATACTCGTAGTACGATGAGACATTAATTAAATAATTTTACATTTCGTAAAGCGTTTCATAGCACGTAAGATGCGTTAGATGAAATAGTTTTCAGTGAACCTTCGTCGATCGATAATGACAACAAGAAAGGACCATTCGAAGGACGATACGAGATACCACGTCAGTCTCCATTCGTACTCCGAGGTGTAAACGTCGAAATGTTTGTAGTATCTCGTATCGTACTTCCAGTGTTCCTTCTTCTTAGACGTTCCGAACAAGAAAGAGCGAAAGACAGCAATTTTATCTAACGCGTTTTAAGAGCTATGAAACGCTTTACGAAATGTCATATTGTTTAATTAAATTATTAAGACAATTAAAAACTTTTCAATATATTTTTCTAAGAAATTATTTAAAAATTCTTTAACATCTACTCTTATCTTTATGTATTCTAACATAAATAGCTGAGTAAAATAAAAGTATATTAACGTTTAGTAAGATATGAAATGAAAAAATGTTTAAGTCGGATAAAGACATGCAGCCATTCGCCCGATAATACTTGCGTTATATGATTTACAATTAGACTTTGCAAGTATTAACGACCCAGGTCCCACCACGTGAAGGTTGCTGCAATTGGAGACCCACGGGCTAACGGTGACTCTACTCTAAAATCCGCGTTCCGCGATACCGATCCGCCATACCTTTCCGCTTCAATGCATTGGCTTCTTAGCTAACAGGGTATGTGTAGCTTTAGCTACTACACACCTCTTACAGATAGCTCCACCATTAGCACCGTCCGCTTCAGACATAACGGGTTATTAAGCACATCCGGATTCGTGCTTTCCGAATTTCGAACAAACAAAGCGCACTCCTTAGAAATACTAATCGCGTCGCGACACTCACGTGTGTGTTATAATTACGTAGATTCTACTGTTAAGCCGAAATTCGCGAAGTACACCCATCGAGATTTTAAAGAAATCAAAACGAAGTCCACGGTAGGACCTTTAATCGCGCCCGAACACCCACGCGAGTGTTAGAAGAACGATGACTCTACTCTAGAATTCGCGATTTCGATACGAACAATCAAACGATATATAATCGCGCCCGAGAACACCAACGCCTGTGCCCGCCGACACGCGCGCCAGTGTTCTTCCTATCCTTCCCGTATTCGCGCATAGAAATCGATGATGAAACCCGCCATGTGACGAATCATCCGGTCGCTGATGAACCTATCCCTCGATGACCTATACTGTAAAAGAAAAAGATAAAGAGGAAATAATAAAACAAAAAAATATATGAAACAAAATAATATATATATACATATATAAAATACAAATAGAAAATAAATATATATAATTAGATAAGAGACCTAGAAAAAGAAAAGAGAAGCAGCATGCACCATTCCATCGGACCTACATAAAGCTTAGAAATTATAATTAATAAAAATAGATTAAAAACATAATTAAAAATATAAACACATAATTAAACACATAATTAAACAAACAATTAAATACATAATTAGAAAGAAACAACATAAATAAATATTAAGAATACATAATTAAAAGGAAATAACATAATAATAACATAATTGAAAACATAATTCAAAAAAAAGAATATGAGACAGAAAGGAGAGCCGGAGAAAGTAAAAAGATAGCCCCAGAAAGAAAAGAATATAGACCCCAAAAAAGATAAGACAAGAGAAACAGTTTTATATGATGCTGTGACAGCAACCCGCACAGAAGCCCTCGCCCACAGGCCCCTCCCATGGGTCCCACCCGAAATACACAAAGGATAATTAATGAAAGTAAATAAGAATAAATAGAAATAACAGCGGACAAAAAAGTGTGATAGAAAAATATCCTTTTAGTTTGTCTAAGAAATTATTGTTCAATATATTTCTGTTAAATTTCTTCTTTTGAAGTATTATTAGCTATACGAAATGAAAATATGTTAATGTTTAGTTGGAATTAGTTTGAAAAGATACTGGTAAGTAATACAATATGCAGCCATTCGCTCGGTAATACTTGCATTTAAAAATTTACAATTAAACTTTGCAAGTATTAACGACCCAGGTCCCACCACGTGGAGGTTGCTGCAATTGGAGACCCACGGGCTAACGGTGACTCTACTCTAAAATCCGCGTTCCGCGATACCGATCCGCCATACCTTTCCGCTTCAATGCATTGGCTTCTTAACTAACAGGGTATGTGTAGCTTAGCTACTACACACCTCTTACAGATAGCTCCACCATTAGCACCGTCCGCTTCAGACATAACGGGTTATTAAGCACATCCGAATTCGTGCTTTCCGAATTTCGAACAAACAAAGCGCACTCCTTAGAAATACTAATCGCGTCGCGACACTCACGTGTGTGTTATAATTACGTAGATTCTACTGTTAAGCCGAAATTCGCGAAGTACCCCCATCGAGATTTTAAAGAAATCAAAACGAAGTCCACGGTAGGACCTTTAATCGCGCCCGAACACCCACGCGAGTGTTAAAAGAACGATGACTCTACTCTACAATTCGCGTTTTCGATTCGAACAATCAAACGAAGTTTACTCGCGCCCGAGAACACCAACGCCTGTGCCCGCCGACACGCGCGCCAGTGTTCTTCCTATCCTTCCCGTATTCTCGCGTAGAAATCGATGATGAATCCTGCCATACGATGTATGATCCGGGCGCAGATGAACCTATCCCTCGATGATCTATCCTGAAAAAAAGAAGCTAAGGAAAAATAAGAGAAAGCAAAAAAATATATAAAATAAAACATAATATAGACATAGATTATAAATAGAAAATAAATATAATAATAAGTAAATAATATAGAAAATGAACATATATAAATAAATAAGAAAGCTAGAGAAAGAAACAATAAAAGTGCAGCTCAGCACCATTCCATGGATCCTACCTAAGACCTATAAATCATAATTAATAAGAATATATTAAAAACATAATTAAGAACATAATTAAAACATAATTAGAAACATAAACACATAATTAAACACATAATTAGACACACAATTAAATACATAATTAGAAAGAAACAACATAAATAAATATTAAGAATACATAATTAAAAGGAAATAACATAATGATAACATAATTGAAAACATAATTCAAAAGGAAAAATATGAGATAGAAACGAGAGCCGGAGTAAGAAAAGATAGCCCCAGAAAGAGAAGAATAGAGACCCCAAAAAAGATAAGACAAGAGAAACAGTTTTATATGATGCTGTGACAGCAACCCGCACAGAAGCCCTCGCCCACAGGCCCCTCCCATGGGTCCCACCCGAGATATATAAAGGATAATTAGTGAGAGTAAATAAGAATAAATAGAAATAACAGCGGACAAAAAAGTGCGATAGAAAAATTTCCTTTTAGTTCGTCTAAGAAATTATTGTACAATAAATTCTGTGATATTTCTTCTTTCGAAGTATTATTAGCTATATAAGATGGAAATATGTTAATGTTTAGTTGGAATTAGATTAAAAAAATTATGGAAAAGTAATACAATATGCAGCCATTCGCTCGATAATACTTGCATTATAAGATTTATAATTAAACTTTGCAAGTATTAACGACCCAGGTCTCACCACGTGGAGGTTGCTGCATCTGGAGACCCACGAGCTAACGGTGACTCTACTTTACTCTAAAATCCGCGTTCCGCGATACCGATCCCTTATGCCTTCCGCTTCGGATATTTAGGGCGACTTAGCTAACAGGAGGTATCTAGCCTCAGCTACAGGGACCCCACTTACAGAGAGCTTTACCGTTCAACACCCTCGCCTCGGGCATAACGGATTATTAAGCACATCTAAATTCGTGCTTCCGAATTTCGAACAATCAAAGCGCATTAATCGCGTTCGCGACACTCACGTGTGTTATAATTACGTAGATTCTACTGTCCTATCCAAATTCGCGAAGTAATCTAATCGAAATGTCGAAGAAATAAAACAAAGTCCCCGGTAGGACTTTGAATCGCGCAAGCGAACATTCACGTGAGTGTTAGAAAAACGGTGACTCTAAGTTGAAATCCGAAGCGCACCCCGAATTTCAACATTACAACGAAGTCCATGATAGGACTTTTAATCGCGCCCGGGCACCCACGCAATTGTTCGAAAAACGGTGACTCTACTCTAAATAAACTAATCGAATATTCGAGGAAACAAAACGAAGTCCCCGGTAGGACTTTTAATCGCGCACGCGAACACTCACGTGAGTGTTAGATAATAACGGTGACTCTAAGTTGAAATCCAAAGTGACATATGCTAACCGATATTTAGACTTTCCATGATATTTGTCGGGATTTCCGCCCCGCTACCAAATATGAGGATTATCATAACATCAGCTAGCTATGTACAGCACTACAAGGTAAACCGTTCGCGCACCCCGAATTTCAACACTAAAACGAAGTCCATGATAGGACTTTTAATCGCGCCCGGACACCCACGCAAGTGTTCGGAAAACGGTGACTCTACTCTAAAAAAAACGCGTTCGCGAGGTAATCTAATCGAATATTCGAGCAAATTTAAACGAAGTCCCCGGTAGGACTTTTAAGTCGCGCCCGCGTTCATTCACGTGAGTGTTAGAAAAACGGTGACTCTACTCTAAATTCGCGTTTTCGATTCGAACAATCAAACGAAATTTAGTCGCGCCCGCAAACACCCACGCCTGTGCTTGCCGACAAGCGTGCGAGTGTTCTCCTATCCTGCCCGTATTCGCGCGTAAAAATCGATGATGAATCCATGTCATGCTAGGATGACGCATCCGACCGCAGGTGAATCTCTATCCTGGAAAAAAAGAAGTTAAGAGGAAAATAAGAAAAAGAAAAGAATATATAAAATAAAACATAATAATGGTGAAAGAACCATTCATTTCATGGGTCCTACCTAATGCTTAAAAATTAAAATTAATAAAAATATATTAATAACAAACCTAAAAACATAAAAACATAATTAAAAGGAAATAACATAATTAAATTCTAAGAAGACATAATAAAAAGAAATGACATATTAATAACATAATTAAAAACATAATTAAAAACATAATTAAAAACATAATTAAAGAAGAGAAATATTAGATAGAAAAGTTAGCTGCAGAAAGATAAGAAAATAGAAGTTGCTCTACACGATGCTGAGACAACAACCCGCACAGAGGCCCACACCCATGTCCCCATCCCATGAGTCCCACCCGAGACTAATAAATCATAATTAATAATAGTAAATAAGAATGAAAAATATGAAATAGGAAAGAGTGCCCCAGAAACAGAAGAAAAAAGAAGCATCTCTATAAGATGCTGAGAGAGCAACCCGCACAGAGGCCCACACCCATTGGCCCCTCCCATGGGTCCCACCCGAGACTTATAAATCATAATTAATAATAGTAAATAAAAATGAGAAATATGAAATAAAAAAGAGAGCCGCAGAAAGAGAAGAAAAGAGAAGCAGCTCTATAAGATTCTGAGACAGCAACCCACACAGAGGTACACACCCATGAGTTCCAGCCGAGATATATATAGAGGATAATTAATGACGGTAAATAAGAAAAAATAGAAATGACAGTATTTATACGAACGATAAAATGCTGAATTTAATTTGATTAAACATAAGAAAAGTAAAAGATTAATTAAAAAGAAATGAAATATTCTGAACACAGATATAAATAAATATTATTCTCTCTGAAAGAAATATTATATTTATTAATCGATAATATATAATAATATATGTACATGTTCTCTATAACGTTGCTAAGAATATCCTATTGTTTAAATATTAATTAATTATTCCCTCACGTGTTCGCGATCCCACGACCCAGGCCTAGCTGAAAAGAAATAAGGAAAGAAAAAAGAATTAATATATATATAAATTAATTATACGAACGATAAAATTTTGAATTTAATTTAATTAAACTTAATAGGTAAGAAAAAAAAAATATTAATGAAAAAAGAATGAAAAATTCTGAATACTGATCTAAAGAAATATTATATTACTTTTACATTTCATAGATATGTGATTTTAATATAGAACTCGATTTTATTAAAATAAAATTATGAATTTAATTGAACTTTAGAAAAGAAAAAATGTGCTAAATTTATCAATCGACTTTAACGTAAAATTTGATTTTATTAAACTAAAATCATAAATTCAATCAAGTTTTAAAAAACAGTTTAATATTAAAAAGGCATAAAATATGAAATAATCCTATTCGCGTACGCGTGGCAATGTGGGAATATTATTTACGGAAAGTTACTTCGTCTCAGTTTTTTAAATTTACACCCCTACACCCATCACCATAAGAGCATTTTGAGTGACAACATGGTAAAATTAAAATATTAACATGGTAAAACTAAGAGCCATTCTCGAAAGTTCCTAGTGAACCTTCGAAAATAACTCAATAGCCTAATAGTTGTCTTCTTGAGCCATATGTTATCTTCGGCATATAGCCTCTTCTTTGCTTCGTGCCTCAACCTAATCGATTATCACTCTAAAACTGTAACGACAAAATTTGATTCCAAATTCTAAGATATGAAAGAAAACCCTAATACAACCATAACGAATCTGAAAACTTATTATTATCCTTTCGAAAGATACTTTTTCGCAGAGTGGGAGAAATTAGATATTAATTATAAAAAAATTAGAAATTAGATAATAGTATATTAATTGCTGAAAATCCTGAGCTAAAAAATAATTAATTTATCATCTAGGCTTACGGACTACGTCTCTTTGTTTTTTAGCAATCATTCTACTCGATTTTTCTCTTTCAAAACCAATGACTCTATCGAGACTTCTTTGTATCAATTTAAATCGATTAAATATTTAATTAATAATTATTTAAAAATATAAAGCAAACCCTTGGACGTTCCTTCTTACAAACGAATATTTTAATTATTGTAATAAAATCATCCATAGTTTCGTTTGTAATCCAGAGACTATCCATCGCGAGTGTCTTCTTACTCGTTCTTTATTAGAACGTATGAATATCGATTCTTTACATATTTCCGCGCGAGTAAAATATTTAAAAATGTATTAAAATATTCAAAATCTCAAATAATTATAAACGCGTTTGAGCAAGAAGACCCTATCCTAATCTAATAAATAAATGAAAAACTAAGAAACCATTCACGAGTAAATCTCCGAAGAAATTTACTCGTGGTCACTCAATGCTCTTCTACTAATTAATTACAACCAATCACCCGTGCCGATTCGGACCTTTCGTCCTCGACATGATTGAGTGATTGGAGGGACTTAAAAATTCACTCACTACTTAAGAAGTTCTGCGATGGCTCCAAAACACTCGTTCAGGTCGAAATTGAGAAGGGACGATCCGTATGTGGTTGAAAACTAGGTAGGTCGACATCAAAGTTCATCAAGAATATCTTCAATGATGCACTGACTCTACATCGCGATAGTTATTTTTTAACGAACGGTCACTGAATTTAATTCGCGAAACTCTACTGACTTTATAAATACAGCCTATGCGACTGTTAAAAAATTAATAAAGTTGCGAACAAACACTGACTCTAACGACTGCATTGCACGCAGACGTTGCAAAAACTTTTGCTTTTTAAATCGCGAAACGCGAACGAACAAACACTGCTTCTACTTTGCTATATTCATATTTAAGCAATACAAGATAACATCGTTGGTTCCCGAGCGATTGCAATGACGTACTGAAAAAACAAAATAAAAACAAAATTAATAATATCATGGTTATAATAAGAAACAGTATAAATTATTGAAGAAATGTAAGATATAAAAATATATTTACCTTAAGATTCGTTGATACATGCAGTGAAGACACACTGAGACATTTTAGATGCGTACAGGTCAAAAGACAAAGGAGAAATGATTCAGTAATCGGGATTTCGAATATTCAATGTTTAAATAAATGTACTATTGTTTAAATATTAGGCAACTAATCCGAAATAAAATTTTAAAAGTAATAGAAGTTTATATTAAAATTATTTTTAGTCCCGCGCGCGATTCAGACTATTCAATATTTAAATAAATGAACTATTGTATAAATAATACTCTATTCTATCCCGCGTGCTATAAAAATCGTATAGATAATTATAAAATTACCGAAAATATTAATTATTAATCTTTAGCGTTTAGAAAATAGAATCACGAAGTGCACACGTCGGAGTGCTAGAGAAGATTAAGTCGCGAACAGTCAAAGTCATGTAAAAATGCGTTTATGTTTATATTACCAGAGAAAACCGCTCCGAAATTAAAATTTTTAAGTACTGGAAGTTTATATTAAAATTATTTTAAGCCTCGCGAGCGAATAAGAATTATTAATGTTTAAATAAATGAACTATTGTTTAAATAATACTCTATTCTATCCCGCGCGCTATAAAAATCGTATAGATAATTATAAAATTATCGATAATGTTAATTTATAAGCTTTAGCGTTTAGAAAAGAGAATCACGAAGTGCACACGTCGGAGTGCAAGAGCAAACTAAGTCGCGAACTGTCAAAGTCGTGAAAAAGTGCGTTTATGTTTATGTCACAAGAGAAAACCGCTCCGAAATTAAAATTTTTGAGTACTAGAAGTTTATATTAAAATTATTTTAAGTCACGCGCGCGATTCAGGATTTTTATTGTTTAAATAAATGAACTATTGTTTAAATAATACTCTATTCTATCCCGCGTGCTATAAAAATCGTATAGATAATGATAAAATTATCGATAATGTTAATTAATAAGCATTAGCGTTTAGAAAAGAGAAGCACGAAGTGAACACACCGGAGTGCTAGAGAAGACTAAGTCGCGAATTGTCAAAGTCGTGTAAAAATGCGTTTATGTTTATATTACCAGAGAAAACCGCTACGAAATTAAAATTTTTAAGTAATGGAAGTTAATATTAAAATTATTTTAAGCCTCGCGAGCGATTCAGAATTTTTATTGTTTAAATAAATGAACTATTGTTTAAATAATACTCTATTCTATCCCGCGTGCTACAAAAATCGTATAGATAATTATAAAATTATCGATAATGTTAATTAATAAGCTTTAGCGTTTAGAAAAGAGAATCACGAAGTGCACACGTCGGAGTGCAAGAGCAAACTAAGTCGCGAACAGTCAAAGTCATGTAAAAATGCGTTTATGTTTATATTAACAGA
Organism: Vespa crabro; assembly: GCF_910589235.1. Taxonomy (NCBI): domain Eukaryota; kingdom Metazoa; phylum Arthropoda; class Insecta; order Hymenoptera; family Vespidae; genus Vespa; species Vespa crabro. The sequence continues at coordinate 4,427,703 of NC_060976.1, read as the reverse complement.
GAAAACCGCTCCGAAATTAAAATTTTTAAGTACTGGAAGTTTATATTAAAATTATTTTAAGCCTCGCGAGCGAATAAGAATTATTAATGTTTAAATAAATGAACTATTGTTTAAATAATACTCTATTCTCTCCCGCGTGCTATAAAAATCGTATAGATAATTATAAAATTGTCGATAATGTTAATTTATAAGCTTTAGCGTTTAGAAAAGAGAATCACGAAGTGCACACGTCGGAGTGCAAGAGCAAACTAAGTCGCGATCAGTCAAAGTCGTGAAAAAGTGCGTTTATGTTTATGTCACAAGAGAAAACCGCTCCGAAATTAAAATTTTTAAGTACTAGAAGTTTATATTAGAATTATTTTAAGTCCCGCTCGCAATTCAGACTTTTTATTGTTTAAATAAATGAACTATTGTTTAAATAATACTCTATTCTATCCCGCGTGCTACAAAAATCGTATAGATAATTATAAAATTATCGATAATGTTAATTAATAAGCTTTAGCGTTTAGAAAAGAGAATCACGAAGTGCACACGTCGGAGTGCAAGAGCAAACTAAGTCGCGAACTGTCAAAGTCATGAAAAAGTGCGTTTATGTTTATGTCACAAGAGAAAACCGCTCCGAAATTAAAATTTTTGAGTACTAGAAGTTTATATTAGAATTATTTTAAGTCCCGCGTGCGATTCAGAATTTTTATTATTTAAATAAATGAACTATTGTTTAGATATTACTCTATTCAATCCCGCGTGCTATAAAAACCGTATAGATAATTATAAAAGTATCGATAATGTTAATTAATAAGCTTTAGCGTTTAGAAAAGAGAATCACGAAGTGCACACGTCGGAGTGCAAGAGCAAACTAAGTCGCGAACTGTCAAAGTCATGAAAAAGTGTGTTTATGTTTATGTAACAAGAGAAAACCGCTCCGAAATTAAAATTTTTGAGTACTAGAAGTTTATATTAAAATTATTTTAAGTCACGCGCGCGATTCAGGATTTTTATTGTTTAAATAAATGAACTATTGTTTAAATAATACTCTATTCTATCCCGCGTGCTATAAAAATCGTATAGATAATGATAAAATTATCGATAATGTTAATTAATAAGCATTAGCGTTTAGAAAAGAGAAGCACGAAGTGAACACACCGGAGTGCTAGAGAAGACTAAGTCGCGAATTGTCAAAGTAGTGTAAAAATGCGTTTATGTTTATATTACCAGAGAAAACCGCTACGAAATTAAAATTTTTAAGTACTGGAAGTTTATATTAAAATTATTTTAAGCCTCGCGAGCGAATAAGAATTATTAATGTTTAAATAAATGAACTATTGTTTAAATAATACTCTATTCTATCCCGCGTGCTATAAAAATCGTATAGATAATTATAAAATTGTCGATAATGTTAATTTATAAGCTTTAGCGTTTAGAAAAGAGAATCACGAAGTGCACACGTCGGAGTGCAAGAGCAAACTAAGTCGCGAACAGTCAAAGTCATGTAAAAATGCGTTTATGTTTATATTAACAGAGAAAACCGCTCCGAAATTAAAATTTTTAAGTACTGGAAGTTTATATTAATATTATTTTAAGCCTCGCGAGCGAATAAGAATTATTAATGTTTAAATAAATGAACTATTGTTTAAATAATACTCTATTCTATCCCGCGCGCTATAAAAATCGTATAGATAATTATAAAATTATCGATAATGTTAATTTATAAGCTTTAGCGTTTAGAAAAGAGAATCACGAAGTGCACACGTCGGAGTGCAAGAGCAAACTAAGTCGCGATCAGTCAAAGTCGTGAAAAAGTGCGTTTATGTTTATGTCACAAGAGAAAACCGCTCCGAAATTAAAATTTTTAAGTACTAGAAATTTATATTAGAATTATTTTAAGTCCCGCTCGCAATTCAGACTTTTTATTGTTTAAATAAATGAACTATTGTTTAAATAATACTCTATTCTATCCCGCGTGCTATAAAAATCGTATAGATAATTATAAAATTGTCGATAATGTTAATTTATAAGCTTTAGCGTTTAGAAAATAGAATCACGAAGTGCACACGTCGGAGTGCAAGAGCAAACTAAGTCGCGAACAGTCAAAGTCATGTAAAAATGCGTTTATGTTTATATTACCAGAGAAAACCGCTCCGAAATTAAAATTTTTAAGTACTGGAAGTTTATATTAAAATTATTTTAAGCCTCGTGAGCGAATAAGAATTATTAATGTTTAAATAAATGAACTATTGTTTAAATAATACTCTATTCTATCCCGCGTGCTATAAAAATCGTATAGATAATTATAAAATTACCGAAAATATTAATTATTAATCTTTAGCGTTTAGAAAATAGAATCACGAAGTGCACACGTCGGAGTGCTAGAGAAGATTAAGTCGCGAACAGTCAAAGTCATGTAAAAATGCGTTTATGTTTATATTACCAGAGAAAACCGCTCCGAAATTAAAATTTTTAAGTACTGGAAGTTTATATTAAAATTATTTTAAGTCCCGCTCGCAATTCCTACTTTTTATTGTTTAAATAAATGAACTATTGTTTAAATAATACTCTATTCTATCCCGCGTGCTATAAAAATCGTATAGATAATGATAAAATTATCGATAATGTTAATTAATAAGCATTAGCGTTTAGAAAAGAGAAGCACGAAGTGAACACACCGGAGTGCTAGAGAAGACTAAGTCGCGAATTGTCAAAGTAGTGTAAAAATGCGTTTATGTTTATATTACCAGAGAAAACCGCTACGAAATTAAAATTTTTAAGTACTGGAAGTTTATATTAAAATTATTTTAAGCCTCGCGAGCGAATAAGAATTATTAATGTTTAAATAAGTGAACTATTGTTTAAATAATACTCTATTCTATCCCGCGTGCTATAAAAATCGTATAGATAATTATAAAATTGTCGATAATGTTAATTTATAAGCTTTAGCGTTTAGAAAAGAGAATCACGAAGTGCACACGTCGGAGTGCAAGAGCAAACTAAGTCGCGAACAGTCAAAGTCATGTAAAAATGCGTTTATGTTTATATTAACAGAGAAAACCGCTCCGAAATTAAAATTTTTAAGTACTGGAAGTTTATATTAAAATTATTTTAAGCCTCGCGAGCGAATAAGAATTATTAATGTTTAAATAAATGAACTATTGTTTAAATAATACTCTATTCTATCCCGCGTGCTATAAAAATCGTATAGATAATTATAAAATTGTCGATAATGTTAATTTATAAGCTTTAGCGTTTAGAAAAGAGAATCACGAAGTGCACACGTCGGAGTGCAAGAGCAAACTAAGTCGCGATCAGTCAAAGTCGTGAAAAAGTGCGTTTATGTTTATGTCACAAGAGAAAACCGCTCCGAAATTAAAATTTTTAAGTACTAGAAGTTTATATTAGAATTATTTTAAGTCCCGCTCGCAATTCAGACTTTTTATTGTTTAAATAAATGAACTATTGTTTAAATAATACTCTATTCTATCCCGCGTGCTATAAAAATCGTATAGATAATTATAAAATTGTCGATAATGTTAATTTATAAGCTTTAGCGTTTAGAAAATAGAATCACGAAGTGCACACGTCGGAGTGCAAGAGCAAACTAAGTCGCGAACAGTCAAAGTCATGTAAAAATGCGTTTATGTTTATATTACCAGAGAAAACCGCTCCGAAATTAAAATTTTTAAGTACTGGAAGTTTATATTAAAATTATTTTAAGCCTCGTGAGCGAATAAGAATTATTAATGTTTAAATAAATGAACTATTGTTTAAATAATACTCTATTCTATCCCGCGTGCTATAAAAATCGTATAGATAATTATAAAATTACCGAAAATATTAATTATTAATCTTTAGCGTTTAGAAAATAGAATCACGAAGTGCACACGTCGGAGTGCTAGAGAAGATTAAGTCGCGAACAGTCAAAGTCATGTAAAAATGCGTTTATGTTTATATTACCAGAGAAAACCGCTCCGAAATTAAAATTTTTAAGTACTGGAAGTTTATATTAAAATTATTTTAAGTCCCGCTCGCAATTCAGACTTTTTATTGTTTAAATAAATGAACTATTGTTTAAATAATACTCTATTCTATCCCGCGTGCTATAAAAATCGTATAGATAATTATAAAATTGTCGATAATGTTAATTTATAAGCTTTAGCGTTTAGAAAAGAGAATCACGAAGTGCACACGTCGGAGTGCAAGAGCAAACTAAGTCGCGATCAGTCAAAGTCGTGAAAAAGTGCGTTTATGTTTATGTCACAAGAGAAAACCGCTCCGAAATTAAAATTTTTAAGTACTAGAAGTTTATATTAGAATTATTTTAAGTCCCGCTCGCAATTCAGACTTTTTATTGTTTAAATAAATGAACTATTGTTTAAATAATACTCTATTCTATCCCGCGTGCTATAAAAATCGTATAGATAATTATAAAATTGTCGATAATGTTAATTTATAAGCTTTAGCGTTTAGAAAATAGAATCACGAAGTGCACACGTCGGAGTGCAAGAGCAAACTAAGTCGCGAACAGTCAAAGTCATGTAAAAATGCGTTTATGTTTATATTACCAGAGAAAACCGCTCCGAAATTAAAATTTTTAAGTACTGGAAGTTTATATTAAAATTATTTTAAGCCTCGTGAGCGAATAAGAATTATTAATGTTTAAATAAATGAACTATTGTTTAAATAATACTCTATTCTATCCCGCGTGCTATAAAAATCGTATAGATAATTATAAAATTACCGAAAATATTAATTATTAATCTTTAGCGTTTAGAAAATAGAATCACGAAGTGCACACGTCGGAGTGCTAGAGAAGATTAAGTCGCGAACAGTCAAAGTCATGTAAAAATGCGTTTATGTTTATATTACCAGAGAAAACCGCTCCGAAATTAAAATTTTTAAGTACTGGAAGTTTATATTAAAATTATTTTAAGTCCCGCTCGCAATTCAGACTTTTTATTGTTTAAATAAATGAACTATTGTTTAAATAATACTCTATTCTATCCCGCGTGCTATAAAAATCGTATAGATAATTATAAAATTGTCGATAATGTTAATTTATAAGCTTTAGCGTTTAGAAAAGAGAATCACGAAGTGCACACGTCGGAGTGCAAGAGCAAACTAAGTCGCGATCAGTCAAAGTCGTGAAAAAGTGCGTTTATGTTTATGTCACAAGAGAAAACCGCTCCGAAATTAAAATTTTTAAGTACTAGAAGTTTATATTAGAATTATTTTAAGTCCCGCTCGCAATTCAGACTTTTTATTGTTTAAATAAATGAACTATTGTTTAAATAATACTCTATTCTATCCCGCGTGCTATAAAAATCGTATAGATAATTATAAAATTGTCGATAATGTTAATTTATAAGCTTTAGCGTTTAGAAAATAGAATCACGAAGTGCACACGTCGGAGTGCAAGAGCAAACTAAGTCGCGAACAGTCAAAGTCATGTAAAAATGCGTTTATGTTTATATTACCAGAGAAAACCGCTCCGAAATTAAAATTTTTAAGTACTGGAAGTTTATATTAAAATTATTTTAAGCCTCGTGAGCGAATAAGAATTATTAATGTTTAAATAAATGAACTATTGTTTAAATAATACTCTATTCTATCCCGCGTGCTATAAAAATCGTATAGATAATTATAAAATTACCGAAAATATTAATTATTAATCTTTAGCGTTTAGAAAATAGAATCACGAAGTGCACACGTCGGAGTGCTAGAGAAGATTAAGTCGCGAACAGTCAAAGTCATGTAAAAATGCGTTTATGTTTATATTACCAGAGAAAACCGCTCCGAAATTAAAATTTTTAAGTACTGGAAGTTTATATTAAAATTATTTTAAGTCCCGCTCGCAATTCAGACTTTTTATTGTTTAAATAAATGAACTATTGTTTAAATAATACTCTATTCTATCCCGCGTGCTATAAAAATCGTATAGATAATTATAAAATTATCGATAATGTTAATTTATAAGCTTTAGCGTTTAGAAAAGAGAATCACGAAGTGCACACGTCGGAGTGCAAGAGCAAACTAAGTCGCGAACAGTCAAAGTCATGTAAAAATGCGTTTATGTTTATATTAACAGAGAAAACCGCTCCGAAATTAAAATTTTTAAGTACTGGAAGTTTATATTAAAATTATTTTAAGCCTCGCGAGCGAATAAGAATTATTAATGTTTAAATAAATGAACTATTGTTTAAATAATACTCTATTCTATCCCGCGTGCTATAAAAATCGTATAGATAATTATAAAATTATCGATAATGTTAATTTATAAGCTTTAGCGTTTAGAAAAGAGAATCACGAAGTGCACACGTCGGAGTGCAAGAGCAAACTAAGTCGCGAACAGTCAAAGTCATGTAAAAATGCGTTTATGTTTATATTACCAGAGAAAACCGCTCCGAAATTAAAATTTTTAAGTTCTAGAAGTTTATATTAAAATTATTTTAAGCCCCGGGCGCGATTCAGTCTTTTTATTGTTTAAATAAATGAACTATTGTTTAAATATTACTCTATTCTATCCCGCGTGCTATAAAATTCGTATAGATAATTATAAAATTACAGAAAATATTAATTTATAATGATTAGCGTTTAGAAAAGAGAATCACGAAGTGCACACGTCGGAGTGCAAGAGCAAACTAAGTCACGAACTGTCAAAGTCGAGGAAAAGTGCGTTTATGTTTATATTACTAGAGAAAACCGCTCCGAAATTAAAATTTTTAAGTTCTAGAAGTTTATATTAAAATTATTTTAAGCCCCGCGCGCGATTCAGTCTTTTTATTGTTTAAATAAATGAACTATTGTTTAAATATTACTCTATTCTATCCCGCGTGCTATAAAATTCGTATAGATAATTATAAAATTACAGAAAATATTAATTTATAATGATTAGCGTTTAGAAAAGAGAATCACGAAGTGCACACGTCGGAGTGCAAGAGCAAACTAAGTCGCGAACTGTCAAAGTCGAGGAAAAGTGCGTTTATGTTTATATTACTAGAGAAAACCGCTCCGAAATTAAAATTTTTAAGTACTAGAAGTTTATATTAGAATTATTTTAAGTCCCGCGCGCAATTCAGACTTTTTATTGTTTAAATAAATGAACTATTGTTTAAATATTACTCTATTCTATCCCGCGTTCTATAAAAACCGTATAAATAATTATAAAATTACCGAAAATATTAATTTATAAGTTTTAGCGTTTAGAAAAGAGAATGACGAAGTGCACACGTCGGAGTGCAAGAGCAAACTAAGTCGCGAACTGTCAAAGTCGAGGAAAAGTGCGTTTATGTTTATATTACCAGAGAAAACCGCTTCGAAATTAAAATTTTTAAGTTCTAGAAGTTTATATTAAAATTATTTTAAGTCCCGCGCGCGATTCAGTCTTTCCAATGTGTAAATAAATGAACTATTTTTTAAATATTATTGTATTCTATCCCGAGAGCAATAAAAATCGTTTAAATAATTATAAAATTACCGAAAATTTTAATTTATAAGCTTTGGCGTTTAGAAAAGAGAATCATGATATACAGAGGTCGTAGTACAAGGGTATACTAACTCGCGAACTGTCAAAGTGAAGAAAAAGGCATTGATTTTTATGTTACAGGAGGCAGCTACTCCGAAAATTGAAATTTTTAAGTATCGTAATATGAAATTAAAATTATTCTAGGTCTAGAAAAAATGTATTTATTTTTACATTATGCCAACTACTAGGTGACTAAAATTATTATTTATTAAAGTACAAGAATTTTATATTAAAATTATTATAAGTTTCTCGTTCGTTTCCATCTCTTTAATATTTAAACTAATGTATTATTGTTTAAATATTACTTTATTCTATATCGGTTTCAATAATGGACGGTTCTTAATATCTATACGATCTTTAATGGAATATATTATTGCTTAAATATTGCATTGTCGCATTTCGCGTACTTTTTACACTGTTTGTATAATAGTCGTTTCTATAAGTTGATTAAATGTAGTCGTATGGAGACGGTGCATTTCGACGTTTATTCCTGGAAGTACGAAAGGAGACTGACTTGGTAACTCGCATTGTCCTTCCAATGGTCCATCTAGTTGACATTATCGATCTACAAAGATTGGAGGAAAATTATTTTGTCTAACGCATTTAAATATCTATGCAACGCTTTAAGTAATGAAATATTGTTTAAATTATTACCTCATCGTACCTCTAGTGCATTGTACATTGTTTAAAACAATTATGCCGTATTTGTGAGATGATTAAAGATAGCCGTACGGATGGAGTGCATTTCAACATATATTCCTCGAAGTACGAAAGGAGACTGACTCGCATTGTCCTTCTTTTTGACATTATCGATCGACGATAGTTGAAAAGAAATTATTCTATTTAATGCGTCTTAAGAACTATGCGATTCTTGTGTTGAAATATAATATTGTTTAATTATTACCTCAACGTAATTCGAGAGCATTACGCATTGTTTAAATAATTATAAGAATGGTTGTATCTATAAGATGATTAAATCTAGCGGTACGAAGAGAGTGTATTTCGACGTTTATTCCACGGATTATGAAAGTGGACTGATATAGAAACCCGCATTGTCCTTCCAATGGTCCTTCGTCTTGTTGACATTAAACCATCAAACGCACGCTGAAAGGGAAATATTTCAACTTCAATGCGTCATAAAAATATGTAATATTATCTTATTAATAATACTTCGTTAATTCGTCGTGTTCGATTTTATTTCGTCATATATACGATTTTCATATACATACAGATATCTTTCTTACGTAGAGATACAAATATCGCTAATTCATCCACGCATATACATTCTTATGAAATTAATTTTCTACTTTACTAATATCCATTCAATATTTGTCAGTTTTCCGAGTAGCGTAGAAACTAAGAAAACTACGTAGTACAATGGAAATAACATTTGAAACGCAATCATCCTGCAGGCACACGTAACTTTATCCATTTTCAAATAGATACGGCGGTGCTCTTAACAGAGGGAGAGAGAGAGAGACAGATAATATTAAAATATAAATAATAGCTTGAAAGTTCCCCCACTAATAATGTTTACGAACGATCCAGTCTCCGACAATGATAAAAACAAGAAGCAATCGCTGTGTTTGTATATATATATATATATATATATCACTCAGAGAAATATATACAGGTTTAAGCAGATGTAAACAATCAAAGGACGATTGAAAACCATTACATGACTTCGTTCGTTCTTACTAATATGTTACGCAGTTCTCATTCGCACAAGCAGCTTAACAGACGTGTTCAGGCCTGTTCTCGCTTCGTTAATTTCGGTTCGTAAATAGCTTCTCATTTATATTATATATAATGTTTTATAAGTTTGATTTAATCATTTATGAATTGTTAATATTATTTTATATCATATCAGACTTCAATAGAAACATATTTTTGCATTTATATGTTGAAACACGAAATATCGTCTAAATTGGCAAGATTCGATGCCACTTATTCTAATATGTCATTTCGTTATTATTATTTTCATGCGTGAATGAAATAATTAATTTTTATATGTTTAATCGAAAATCATTTATTATTTTTAGATAGTTATAAAGTTGTAAATTTTTTATGCTCACAGGTATCTGCTGATTTTTTTTATGTAAAATTGATCTATTCTGATTGCTCCTTATTTAATTATAAAATATTAATATTTTCCTAGGAAGATAGCTCCTAAGGTGATGGCACATTCAATTCGGAATGATTTTCATTTTCTATAAATATTTCTGTAATATTTTGTTTAACTTTCAGCGCTTTAGTTCTATCGAAAATCACATTTCCGTAGACTTTAATTGTATTTGTTTTAATAACAGGCAATCCCGCAATTATTGGAGATGTCCGATAAATAATGTCGGAATTAAAAAAAAAAAAAAAAAAAGAATATTAATGTCATTTATTGTAATATATTTTTTTTCGTTTACACGCAAAATTCTAGATATTTTGTAATAAATTCTTTAATAAAAAAATACTACAATGTTACATATTCTGATATAAAATATCATACAAACATCTTATGAATAAACAACACCAGTGTTATTTACTTATAAGTTATAAATTAATAAAACTTTTGACATTACTTATTGGCCAACCCACTATTATTCTCATAACCAATCAACATCATCTTATCACTTATTTTAACAAGTTTTGCTCTTAGCTGGTCAGCAGGTACATATGTGAACATAACGTTTAAATGCTGTATGTTTACTGTTTGACTTGAACATGTTCGGTTTAACAAATATACTGCACAATTGATCACTTTAGTCCATTAATTTAATGGAGATATAACATAGACGCTGCATTTTTTACTATCGTGCGGATTTCTCTCTCAGCATTGCTCTATACGTTCAACAACGATCTCTAACAACGAAAGAGTCGAAGTCGGCGAAGTCGAAGCGCATTTGTGCATTCAAAGAATTCTTCATTGGCTCTTTCGACCGGCCCAATAACTTAAATGGAGATTCCTATAAATAAAAAATAATAATAATATTAATAATAAAATAAATAAATGAAAAAAGAAAGAAATTAATATAATCAACAATACTCATTTCATTTGCATAAGAAACATGTTCTTTTTCTATTTACTTTTTTATACATATAACTCTGCACGCTATGGCCCATATAAAAAGCAAGCGTTTGAAGGGTTAATATCGATCGGAGTCTCAACAATGGATCCGGCTGCAATAATCGCTTGAGAAGATCCGTTGCTGCGTGAGAGAGATTGGTACCGGCTGGTAGAGTCCCCGGTGCGACAGGAGAATTCTGCTCAATGCGATCTGAGAAAAGTTCGCAGGGTACATTGGATGGATACTGAAACAATTAAAAAAAATAATGGTACGTATATATATTTCTCTTTTAATCATTATTTTGTACAAAAAGCTTTGAGAATGTAAAATATACGTGAAAAAAGACAATAGAATAATCGATAGAGAGATTGCAATAGAATAGGACATTTTTTCAATTCAATATGATCGAAGTCGGATTTTCAATCGAACGAACAAAAGCGTGTTCGACTCTCCTTCGAGACATTCAAGGGCCAAGGTCTCTCTCTCTCTCTCTCTCTCTCTCTCTCGCTCTGTCCTCCTCTCTTTTTGCAGGCACGTACATAAATATTTGCGCACGCGAGTTATAGAAAAGGAGAGAGAGAGAGAGAGAGAGAGAGAGAAAGAGAGAATGTCGGTAAACTAGCGAAGCTATTACCAATGTGGATTCTATCGCATCTACAGAGAGGCAACGTGTTCGTATGTATTTACGTTCGCTACGATATTACGCGACTAGCACATACATACGAGGAGGGTCAACGGCCACTCGCGACCCTCAACCTATTCGCACGTTCGTGTCCCTCCGGCCTCTCCTATAGTACACGCAACCTATGCTACAATCTCACGCGATCCTATGCTGGCCTACGGATTTCTTTCATTATACCACGTACAGTCATTTTTATCGAAAGCTCGCACCTTTCAAGGCGACTATTTTGAAAATAAAAATAAAATGACGATCGATCCTAATCAATCGCGGGAAATTGAATAGCCGATCGAGGAACTTAGAAACGATCGTAAATACGCCGCATCAGAATTGCTTATAATTAAGAAGGAAGTAGAAATAACGGAGCGAGTAGTTCGTTTTTTTTTTTTTTTTTTTTCCTTAAATCTTCAAGTCAATCGTAGAAAGAGAGAAGCAGAGTCATTCTTGTACGTTAACCTCTTCAAGGACATTGACACATATGTGTACATTTGATTTTTTTTTTTTAATTAATATAACTTTGACTGAAATAAAAAAGAAAGAAAAAAACATTCACCGTAGAATCTTTTAAAAAGAAAAATAGAAATCTGGTAGTATGTAAAATTAACCGCGGTATAATTAATCCTCTGAGTTAATTAAATAATTTCATTGTCACGAAATGTCTCTCCAACGATTCAATGAATTTTATCTTTATCTCTTCTTTTTTTACACGCTACCCTGTAGTATCATTTTATCTCATAACGCCATCTTAAATGGCTTGTACGAGAGAACGCGTGATATTAAACGAAAGACCGTCGGCCCTCTCGGATAAATATCATCCTAGATCTTTGAGAATACACCAACACGCATTCTCCTCTCGTGGTACGTTCACCGAACGCTACGAACTAATCCCTCATTAGTCACTATGACTTTATCGTCTTTTACTTGAACGTGTGTTTACAATCAACCTCGACAACGATATAATGAGAGATAGAGAGAGAGAGAGAGAAAAGGTGAAGAAGAAAAAAGGCAGGAAGAAGATTCGATCCTCAACGGTGAACGGGACATTTCAATTTCTATCTCGACGAGGACCTTGACCGAGAATAACGGTACAAGCGTACGATCGATCAGATATTATAGATACGAATCTTTCAGAACGATTTTATATTTCTTCTTCGTATTTTTTTCTCTTTTCTATTTCTTTTTTCTTTGATCTCAACGTAAATCACGAAAGAACGTAGATTTAATGGCGTCACACTAATTTATAGATATATCTATAATATATCTCGAAGCTATTCTCGTCTGAATGATGTATGATTTGTCTATTTATCATCGATTATCATCATGAATCAGGGATACGTGTACCATGATGAAAAGATTCCGATGAGATTCTCGTGAATATGTTCGTTCGCCATTTTCGATCTTTCGTGTCGAAGCGAAAAGGATGAAATGCGCAAGGAACGCGATAAGGATGCTTTCTACGACCAAGAATTATGCTCGTTGCATTGTCGCAATATGGAAAGCCAAGAGAAACGAGGTAAAAACGAGAGACATACGTTAAATAGCTAATCCCAGTTAGCTTCTATTATACAGTCAGTTGGATTGCACGTTTGTCGAAAAAACAACGAATACCAAAATACATAGTGTTGAAATCAAGATTCAAGTATCTGTTTTACGGAATAACGCAACGCACACGTTGATAATCAGTACGATCGGACCTATATAATTGCAACGAAAAATGTGTGTGTATGCGCGCCACCAATTACTACCATCTTGAAATCACCTGACACAATCACATAGATATTTTAACCTGTTAATTAGGATAAGACGAATTAATTCTTTGTACTCTTTCTTTAATTTCTTTAAATTATTAAACTAATCTGTTCTTATACAGGATGTCCAATTTCAATAAATATCATAGTAATAATAATAATAATAATATAATCATAAATATCTACGCGTTAACTGATCGAAAATTGTAATGTTTTAACAAATCAATTTGGACATATAAAGTTTCGACTAATAAAAGACCGGATATATTGCGAAGAATCTCTCGAAAGGAACGACGTCTAGACGAACCGAAAGAAAGCTTCTCGAGACGCAAAAAATTCGTGTCGTCGAACTCGTCTTCTTCGAACCGATCGTTTTTTCTCTTCTTTCTATCCGTTGCTAAAAGAAAAAAAGAAAGAAGTAGAAGTAGAAAGAGAGAGAGAGAGAGAGAGAGAGAGAGAGAGAAATAGCAAAGTGCAGCAGCTAATTGCTGAGTAAACTCAAACTCAAAGTTCAACTTGTCGGTGCGAACCGTACTGCGCGACTATCCGCGGGACCTTTCATTAACATCGACACATATGTACGTAAAAACGTATAGAAATGCGTGTATCCCTCCCAAAGCGCATACAATTTGTGTGCACTAGCTAAGAGTACAACTTTACGAGAACCCGCGCATGTCCTTCAGGAAGTTCTGAAGCTTGAAGCTTTCCGCTCGGCTGACTCTCTTACGCGATATATAAGGTTCTCATTTTTGAAAATATAAACCTACCAGTTTCCTCAGTACGTAGAAAAGGAAACAAATAAAAAAGCTAAATTACCAAGTATTTATCGGATCTAACTTCCTTTATACTCATTTATGTCTATTTTGTTTGTTAGAATTTTTTTAAAGAATATCAAAATGATTGTTAAATGGAGATAAGTAAGTATGGGGTAAACGAATAAGACTTGTATCAATATATAATATTAATCTTATATAATTTTTTCGAAATAAAATATATATAATATAAACTTCACTGTCGTCGTCTTTTATTAAAGCCTGTAAAGAAGAACACTTATTACCTTTACCTTTAGTAGTCAACGTACTTCGACTTAATAGGTCTTAATTTTGAGATAAACGATTGAAGACTTTAAAGAGACGAACGAAACGGATGTCACGAAACAAAAAGGAAGCCCCAAGATAGACTTGTGCGCTCACTCTCGCACATTTATCGTTTATCCGTGCCGTTTCTTTTCCACTCGCGAGGATACTCGCTCGACGATAAATGCGACAAGGACTTTTAGAAGCGCCTTGCTCGCCGCGCACGCAAATCTTAACAATTGTGTAAGACCTCTGTTCGAAAACATAAAGATATTGAAGAAAACTTTTGATATTGCTTCGCATTTCAAATAGAAATGATCAAATTCGATAAATACGATATTTTTCAAATTATATAAATGCTATTACATAAATTCTATTCCTTGTAAAGTTCCGAATGAGATACGTGAACAAAAATAGAAGAAGAATAAGCTAGAAAAAGGGCCTTCCTTCGTGAGTTTGTATAAAATCTCTGAAAATGTATAAAAATCGAAAAAGATCTCTTAATTGAAATGAAATTGTGAAACTCGATAATTGAAGAGATAATAATAAACATATCCTTTGAAATAATTCGAAAGAGATTTCTCAGGTGTATAAAAGCAGATAGAAGAAGAAGAAGAAGAAGAAAAAGAAAAGGATGAAAAAGAAGGAGAAACGGTCGATCGGTTGTGTTACGACGTTCGCAAACTCGTTTCTTGTTGCGGTGCATCGACCAGAGAAGGCACCGTCCGGTTCTATTCCTGGCACGATGACGAGCTTTTTCAAGAAGTCGTAGGATCGACGACATCGAGCTAGAATCTACAAATAGCGATCGACGATTACGAATCCATCAACGACGTTGGCGCCGAAGGCGGAGTCCTTGTCAGGAATTCTCTCGAGCACACGATCGATCGGACGCGAGCGAACGAAAAAGTAAAGACGAGAATGAGGACGATGACTTCTCTATCGAGATCTGATCAACGTTAATCGAAATAACGGCAAATCTCTTGATTCATAAATTTAAGAGAATTTACAATTCAGATCTTATAGATATCGCATGAAGAGAGAGAGAGAGAGAGAGAGAGAGAGAGAGAGAGAGAGAGAGAGAGAGAGAGAGAGAGAGAGAGAGAGGAAGATTTATTTCTTGCGAACACATAAGCTCGAACAAAATTAACAGATTCTCCCGACAGGTTAGCGTCAAGCTAACGAAGTAAAGTATAATAACGAGCTTGTACTTTGGACAACTTCCATGACCATCGTTACGGGATATATTTTTTCTCGTGTTAACTTCATTTAGCACGATCTATACCAACAATGAACCTTTGTCTAAAATGGTTCTGTAATGATTCCATGTACATGGATTTGTCTCCTATTTAATGACACTCAAAGGTGTTCCTTTTCTTGAAAAACTATAAAATGTGTGTGTGTGTGTGTGTATCGAGTCGAATCATTATCTTCTTCTTCGATTCTATTAAATGGGAAATTAACATAGAGAATAACGTGTATAAGTATACAAACTGTATAAAAATAGAGCAAAGAGAACGCAGTTTATAAGATTTCGTCTTTCTATTAAAAGGACGATCGAGCTATAAGAAAAGGATAAAAAGAATAAGAAGGTAAGGAAGAAGGCGTGGAAAGAGGAAGAAGACTGTAGTCTGTAGCCAGCACATGGCAGATATTAACTTCCCATTAACCATAGGGTTTGCCATTAGAGAGAAGTCCGATACAAAGAGCCGACTTTGCTGGCGCCAGTAGTAATCGCCATCGCGTATTAGCTGCTCGTGCAATCCTCATGCAGCAACGATTCCTCCTCCTGCTGCTATTTATAAACCTGCCCTGTAGCTGCAGGTAAACTCAGAATGTTGCTTCGAGCTAGGGTGAAATCCCTTTTGAATTCGTTTGCCGCGATGAAATGTCCTGACCGATCGTTTTACCTTTAATTTTTATCTTTCTTGAGAGAGACAGATCATTAAGGATCCATATATTTATATATCATTGTGATACATAAATACTGAAATATGGATGAAAATAATGTATATTGTTTTTCTCCAATCATCATCGATATCGTATTCTACCTTGATATAAAATTCGACATAGAAAGGATGACAATTATTCGAAAGGAGTTAATTCTAATCTCGAAAACATTGAAAATAATAATCTCGATCGATCTCGATGATGCTGACCGGAATGTATGGTGATGACCGGAACGACGACGACCGTTTGTTTCGAGCAAAACCTGCAATATAATCTCGAGCTCAAGATTGATGTTGACGATTTATATCTAATATTATAAAACTCTTGTACGCATAGTAATCTAAGATATATAAATAGCTTGCTCGGATAGCTAGGTGATGAAACGAGCTCATTCGTAGCTACGTAGATACATATATCCAATGAGAGAACATAAAGAAGCAGGCTTAGGGTAATTACACCGAAGAGAAGATAGCGGTTATCTCGTGCTTCCCTCGCTAATACTGTTCGTGAGAAGATGTAACGAGCGTACCTGTTTCACGAGACACGGCATCTCGCGGCCTGAATAATATTTAAGATGTACACGTTCGCATTGGTATTATCTCCCTTCCTCTCTCCCTCTCTCTCTCTCTCTCTCTCTCTCTCGCCCTATCGAATGGTCGTCTTCGAGAAATTCAATTTGATTTCACGCTGCAGGAAGAGAAAAAAGAAGAAAACAAAATTGCAATTTAGGAGAGTAACGAATATGAAAAAATATCAATCAAGTAAATGTCTCCAAAGATATTTCCTTCCTCTCGAGGAAACAAGGTAACAAATGTCATAATAACTCGATTGGCTATCGTAGCCCTACGGATACGCAGGAGGTGCATGGACATAGGCACGCACGTTGCGATTAATGCACGCGATCTATAAATGGATCTGCTTGGAGAGGTGGTGGTAAAGAGCGGTGGCGAAGGTATTACCAAAGGGGTCTGGCGCGAAGCTCGTAGCACGCGAGCCGTCTTTCGTCTCTGCGTTAGGAAGAGAGATAGAAAGAGGGAGGGAAGGGGAGAGAGAGAGAGAGAGACAGAGAGAGAGAGAGAGATATAGAAAAGAAAAGAAAAAAGAAGGAAAGGAGGATGGACTGGTTCGAGTTGGATGCCTTCACGAGCATCGCCATCGAGTTTTTGCAATGTCGAAGGAGATACGCGTAAGGAATAATAGGATATTGCGCTTTTCTTGGTCTCTAGATCCGATCGAATCTTAAAATATCGAAGAAAAGGTCTGTTAAGAGGAAAACCAAATCGATCGGCACCGGCTAAATTAAGTTATTTGTTATCTATAGAGAATTTTTAAAAGTTTATCATCGAGGAATCTTACAAAACTCTTGAGGATTCTCTTTGATCTCTAAGGGAGAAGAATTCTGATACCAAAATGGCGTTTCAACGTCGATTACGAGAAGGCTTGAGTCCTTGCTTATGCGTGGACTTGGTAACCGGGTTTACTTTCTCTCTCTCTCTCTCTCTCTCTCTCTCTCTCTCTCTCTCTCTCTCTCTTTCGTGCACGTAGAGACACGACAAAGACATGGACATAACGAGCGTAAAAAGAAACAGAGAGCTGGTTCGCCTTGCGAACATTATTTTCTTCTACTAAGCCTCCGATACCGAAGATGCGAACGTATCACTCTCGAAATCTCAAGAACAATCTCTCTCCCTCTCTCATTTTTTCTCTCCAGACAAGTTTCCTTCTTCTTTTTTTTTCTCCTTCTTCTCCTCTTCCTTTTTTTTTGTAGAACTTCCATTACCGTAAAGAGATCCTCGGAATCGGAACGAAATCGAAACAAGATAGTTCCAACAAAGACGATCGTTCCGACCTTAAGATAGAAACAAACTTAAGTACGTATCGAGGTTTGCACGGATTTGTGCATTCAACATACGTCCAACGTGCGTTGTTTCTTCCCTTGAAGAGGCGCACCTTGTCCGTGGACATCATTACGAGAGATATCACTTCTTTTCCCTCCACGATCATCGGATGCAAATTTATTTATACGCTCAATACGCAAGAAGTTGAACGATTGCCCTCTCTTCTTCTTCCTCTATTCGACATGATCGACACTATCGAAGATCGAAATCTAACCATTTAGCAATAACCGAGAAACCAGACGGACTTCTCTACATGAAAAGATCTTTTGGAGGGCTTGCACGAACTAAGTTGTATTTTTAGAGATCTAACAACATCAACAACAACAACAACGTTCGAGTCTGTGGTCCCGAGCACTATATCATGGACCATCGGAGGGTTTTCAAGTTATTACTGGTTTAGGACCTTCTTCTTCTTCTTCTTCTTCTTCTTCTTCTTCTTCTTATTCTTCTTATTCTTCGATCGTACCTTTGGACCCCAAGGCTCCGAAAACTCGTTAACTGTCCGTAGAAAGAGAGAACGAGAAAGAATCTTGACCAAGAGTAGACTTGTACAAAAAGAAAGAAAAAAAAAGAGAGAGAGAGAGAGGAAAAAAGATGCAGACTGAAGAAAGCCGAAAGAAAACACAAAAAAGGAAAAAAAAAGAATCATTTCGAATACGATTAGACGTGATAAATAAATGCTCCGAGACTATTCTTAAGTAATCCTTTTTTCTGGCCGGTTGCTTCGAAGTACCTTCGTCTTCGATCGTTGCCACGAAAGGGACATAAAGAGAGAAGGGAACGAAGGGAAGCGGGAATAGGTCGGTGAACTTGGCTCGAAAGAGGCAAAACCTCGAAGGACGAAGCTTCTGGACACGCTGCTACGAGCACAATCCTCCTCTTGGTCGTCTTCGTTGTTCATTCGTTCTCGTCCCTTCCAGCCCTACCAGGCCGCTTTTAACCCATCCTCTTCTTGATCCTCTCGTCCTCTTGCTCGCTTACCTCCATATACGGGGATTCGCGTCGATACGGTTGCTGAACGCCACGCAAAAAGCCAAACCTGCTTCACCGGCCGAGAGAGGAACCTCCATCTCCTCCTCCTCTATTTTCTTCTTCTTCTTCGTCTTCTTCTTCCTTGGTCCTTTTTCTCTTCCAATGCTCTCTCGACTGGCTTCATCCTCCACAGTCTTGTCATTACCTTCCCTTACTACTTCTCTACTCCTTCGTCTTCTTTTTCTTCTTCTTCTTCTTCTTCTTCTTCTTCTTCTTCTTATTATTATTATTATTATTATTATTATTATTATTATTATTACTATTATTATTATTACTATTATTATTATTACTATTATTATTATTACTATTATTATTATTATTATTATTATTATTATTATTATTATTAGTAATAGTAGTAGTAGTAGTAGTAGTAGTAGTAGTATTAATATCATTGCCCCAGACCTTGAAAGTACGTACTTCGTGCGAACAACGTCCATGAAAGGTCCGACGTATCTCTAGCCTACTTTTGTGGAAAATTCTTATTCCAATCCATTCCCGTTACTTTGCGTGAATTAGCGATCAAATATTTGATGGACAATGCTTACGGATTCTTTTTTTTCTTTTTTTGTTATAAAATTTACATATTTGTCGTAATTAGCTTATCTATAACGAAAGAAAACATACGAATCAATGATCTTTACCGTTCTTATCAGAAACACTGGCGTATTTATGAAAACGTTAAATCAATGGTAGATATAATCCCTTTGAATTTATCGAGGCAAAACTCGTGACATGCTGTCGAAGCATTAGAAGATGGTAGCAAAGGAAAGATGAAAATCGGAGAAGGGAGAAAAGATCGTCGACGTTCCCGAGACACGTCGAAGCAGCTAATTTAGAGACTGGCGCCAGGTTCTTCGGTCGTTCGTGCGAGCACCCGTTAATCCTGCCGGCCGCGGCAGGCCGTCCTCTTATTTTTCTTCCTATTCCTCCTTCATCTAGAAAGAGAGAAGTACACCGGCACTCCCAGTTTGTGCTCTTCGCGATTCCAGCAACGAACATGGGAAGCTCGTTCCGCATATCCACTTTAATTCCACGGTCTATTCGTTAGGAAAATAGTAAAACCCACTTTGTCAACTTCCATTCAAATTTATACGATTTTGTTTTATTTTTATATTATCACAAAAGCTATGAACAACTTGAGACTATCATTGTATCTTGCAAAAAGAATAGTTCGTTTGTCAGAACGATTCTTGTTCATTTAAATTCAAATATATTAAACGAGGATATAGTTTAATTGAAATGAAGGAAAGAAACGAAACCTCGAAGAAATATAATTCGATTATATCGAATGATTATAACGTATCACGATATAATATTTCGATCCTCACAAATCGATCGACCTTTTTCGAGTTCTTTTGGCTTTTTCTTTTTTCCTTCAAAAGAATCCAATAATCAAAGTAAAATTTATTAAAAATAAATTCCATGAAATGCGTAATAACAACGAGGAATAAACTAGTCGTAACGAGTCTCTATCCGGCATCTTTACGAACGTCCTCTCGTGTTTTACGTACCGATAGCTAGCTCGTCGTATCTTGCGCATAATAAGAACGTACGTACATCTCGTTGAGAATCGACGATTGGCTTCCTCCTGACGAGTCATCAAATTCTAAGGAAAGTGAATCACGCTAAAACGCGAGAAACGAGAATAATTAAGATGGAGAGAGAGAAAAAGAGCAACGCATAAGAAATATAATAAGATCTGACCAAATCAAATTTTATACATTACGTATAGTATTGTAAGATATAAATAATGGTTTATTAAATGGTCCATTAGTTCCGAGAAAGCCAAGGATTTTATACAAGTATTGACATCCTTGTTACAATGGTTATATATATAAAAAAAAAAAAAAAAAAGAAAGAAAGAAAGAAAGAAAGAAAAAAAACAAAACCAAAGGGGAGAAAAAGAGATAAAGAAAAAGATACCAATAATTTTTAAACTCTTCTGTTTCATCTCCCCGTCATTACCTCGTCGTGTTCTTCAAGTTCGCCGTCTCAAAACATCTTTTTCTCTCTCTCTCCCTCTCTCTCTATTTTTCTTCTTCACTGTTGATTCTTCACGCAGGGCGACGCGTTGAATAACGGCGTTAAAGACGAATGCCGCGGGAATATCACGGTAATCGTCCGAATGATGGATAATGATCGGCGCGGCTGCCTTTCGCGCCCGCTTGAGCAACCCTCTGACCCCACTCCCCCTTCGGCAACCCCTTCGACGAGCCCCCCATTCGTCCCATCACACGACTCCTCCTCGTCACCGACATCGTCACGCTTCGTCGAGGCCATTATTCAATTGAATTCAATGCTACCTCGGACCATTACGGAATTGACTTCGAGAACTTTCTTTCGGGCATCCGTCTCGTTGGACAGACACTACTTCCGCCGAACTCGAAGAAAGAGAAAGAGAAAAGAGAAGGTGAGAATGAAAGGAAGCCGAAAAATGTTACTTTGAGAGTATGCTTTCTTTATAAGAGTAATTTTAGCAATTGCATATCGATGCAAATTAGATATTAATGTTCTTTATCTTTCAAATGAATCTTTTTAATTACAAATTAAACTTGATCAACGATCGTTTACTTCAAGATAATAGTTAGTACAATAGTAGATATAATGGTAAACGTACAACAATTTTTTCGTTTGAACAATCATTATTGTTTTAATTAAATATGCTTTCTAATTTGTATTTATCTCTCAGTTTTGCTTACGAAGAGTATATTCTCTTTCTCTTCTACGATTAGTTGGCTCATCACATTATTTTTCCCTGAATTGACGTACCCTCATCACGTATTATCGATAAAAGAGTGGACGATGAAAACGACGACGACGACGACGACGACGACGACGACGACGACGACGACGGTGACGACGACGACGACGACAAAGATGACGAAGACGAAAATGCAGCAATCCTCGTCGATCGGTGTGTTTCTCTCTTCCTTATGTTTTTTTTTTTTTTTTCTTTTTTTTTTTTCCTTTTTCCGACAACACAGAAGCGTGCGCGATCACTGACATTGAAGAGAATCGTCAAGAATTGGAAACGTCGTCCATTGTATTTCGTACTTCGCACTTGGACTACCAATAAAGTCTTAAAGCCTAGTCGAGTCTGTACCTACTACGTCGTTCATTAACGACAATCCTTGAAAATTTAAACGAGGAAGAAAAGATTTCTAATGCGATTAAGAGATTATAAAATTCGATTAGAGAAAAAGTCATACCATACAATCATCTACTTGACAATTGATTCAGATAATCGAGATAAGAACATAGTGTGAGCTGATCGAAATATTAATGCATTCGTCTTAATGATCGATGTATTTTATACTAATTGTAAGAAATAAAATGAAGAGCTACGTGGTACGTCCGATCTTTTTTATGATGGTTCAATAAAGATAAATGAAAAAGTAAAGACAAAAGTGTTAAAATCGCTATTGACGCGACGTCGTCGGTAACGTTCGTCCGTTAGGCTCTTTCTTCTTCTTTTTAACTACTCGTAATCGTACGGGTCATTATAATACCATGATATAAAATATATGTAACTTATGGTTAGATTATCATTCGATAATTAAGTTTTAACAGCCTGGGGCACTGCGGTTCGTGTATAATGATCGATCGACATGAATTACGAAAAAAAGAAATGAATTCGAAAGAAGGAGAGATCCTTTCGGATTGCTTACGGAGGAATAAAAAAGAAAGTAAGAGATGATTTCGAGCTAATCGAATGAAAGGAGGAAGATATAAAAAAATGTACCATTCATACATATGTAAAGTAGATATACTTATATCAGCGTACGATCATCGTGATTGAACTGTTTAAAATAGTCCTAAACGTGATTACGATGATCATAAGAAAAAAGGAAAACAAATTAAGAATAAAAAAAGAATGGAAAAATGATCAGAAGGAAAAACGTTTAAATTATGTAGGAATTCTCGATCGAAAAAAATATTTGGATAATTACAGATTATCATAAAAAGAGAAAGATCGGCGTTACATGCGCTTTCAATTTTCTTAATACATCGATAATGATACAAGCATGATAATGCTGCTTTTCGCGTTTTTGAAAACGTCCCCGACATTGGCACTTATTTCGATTTTCTTACAACGGATTTTATTACGACTACGACATACGTAATACCTATAGAATATAACATAGATATGTACGTGGGCTAGGCTTATTTTTCATTTTCCTCTATCCCTTTTTCTACATTTTCCTTTTTTTGCCCTTTCTTCTTTACAATAGTGCTCTATAAGTCTTGCAAGTCTAATTGTAAATCGTCGTCCTTAGTCGGGCGTTAGAGAAACAGGTGTTACGCAATTAGCACGCTTTTCATAATTGACACTACGCAAGGTTGAACGGTAGAAAACGAAACCTTCGCAGTTCTTCGTCGTCACTTTTTTCAATTATTATTTGACCATTGGTTGAACAACTTTGACTCGTCTCTATGCCTTCGACGAGTTGCTCCTATGTACAAGCAAGAAGGAAGACAGGATATCTCAATGAGATTATTTATATAATAGATTAATAAAAAAAAACTCGCTCGATCGATAATTACTTTTTTCGTTTTGTTTTTTTTTTTTCGATTAAAAAGAGAAGAAAAAATATATATATACTTTTATTTATTTAACCATGAATCGGTCGATCGGTACCGATAAATTTGAAAAACGAAGCGATACGATTCCATTCACGATCGCAAGCCCACTTATCGACCGTAACAAGCGGCCTTCGTTAAAGGACATCGCGCATGGAATATCGTTTCCCGACGACAATGATGACCTAACTCTCTTCTTCGTCTTCTCCTCGACGAGTCACACTAAAAATATTAACGATCTCGTGCGTGCGCTATACACGCACGCACGTGAATCTTTCCGAACAATCTTTTTTCACGAGAATATGCGAGAAACGTTCGCGATTATTCATGACTCGTTTTATCGAGCCACAGAATAAAAAGAAAAAAAAACGATCGATGGAAATAAGAATAAAATAAACATGATGATAATGGAACGATAGTTCGAAGTATTTAATATAGTTTGTTTTATTTTCCTGATGATACTTGCTTTTTAAGAAGAGAGACCAGATTCTAGTCTTTTATATATATATATATATATATATATATATATATATATATATATATATATACACATATAGTAGCGTCTCTTTTAAATTTCTAACAAAAATAAATTGTCCAAGTTATTAAACCAAGATGCAATAAAGATGAGACAGAATTTTTCAATTAATCTCAATGAAATTACCATAAAAAATGTTTGACGAAAATGTAATAATATTTCATCATACTTATTCGTAATTTTGTTTGTGAACTGAAATAAAATGATGCTAATAGATAGGGAGATAATAGAAAAATATGATTTTATAATTTGTAAAAAAGAATAGAAGAAAGAAAACTTAGCACTCTGCATAATCTGTAGCGTAGTCCTTGTTTGTCGTTGTTTGAAAGATTATGGGTCCCTATTGGTTAATTTGTTGACACCACTGAAGACCCTCCCAACATCGAATAGGGATGATTACACGCGTGGGAGGGGAAAGCGATATTATCAAAGGTTTACATTTGTCGTGAACGAAGGGTCTGGAGTATCATCAGTGGAACAGTACTAGAACGATAATAAGAATATAGAGTTTATTCCCACGAAGAGAACGACTGGGAGAAAAGTTTTCCACGGAGAAAAAAACTATTGTATCAAAAAGTGGAATAATACCGGATCTCAAAAATCTAATAACCGCTTTCTAATGACTTTTATTGTACTCACGCAATATACTCGAGATAACAAGACGTGGCAAAGAAAAAGGATTTTTTATTATTTGAGCTAGACATTCGAGTTCAGTCTTCGTTGGTGAGTTTTGAAGAGTAAGAAATACAAATATTACGTAAAAAGAATTCTATATATTTTTCTCTCCCCCACCCCATTCTCTCTCTCTCTCTCTCTCTCTCTCTCTCTCTCTCTCTCTCTTCGTCTTATTGGCACGATCCTTGGCAAACGTTGACGCAGCAATATGCGTCGTACGAATTCGTCGTAACGTGTTCGATCGAACGTCCGTCTTCTCGACAAGTAAGTTGACAAAACAGAGACGGACAACATGAGATCTTACTTTTGAGAATCGCGTCATTTTGCATAATACAAGAGACTTATAACGGAGAATTAAATATTTGACCAAGTCAGTCGTCGCGGTACACTTTGTCGTCCTTACGTAATAAAGCGTTGAAAGTTTGGTGTGCATAAGGAAAAAATGATGAACGAGAGCTCGATAAATGTACTTACATACTAAATATCTATAGAAATGTTAAACATTATTAAAAAAGGAAAAAAAAAGAAAAAAAAAGAGTCAAGTTATTCAATTCCGAAGAATAATTTCAAGATCAATTTTATTCACATTTATTGCCAGCTCGATTTTAAAGAGATGACGTACGATTGGATGGAACAACTAACGTCGATAAATACTTACTTAAAACCGGATATATTAATCGATCGTTCATCGACGACATCATCGAATCACCGCCAATGACCCTGAATACAAAGAAGCCAAGTATGCGCAAGTTCGCGGCCGAGTCCGTCGCGTATTTCGTGATCGGACAAGAGAACGAGGTTGATTACAAAGACAATCACGATGATGTTATAAACGTCTTTTTGACGTGATTCTTTTTAAGCTAAAATCAAGAGAAACGATATCCTTTTATCTCCCATAACCTTTTCAAATTACGTAAGATTAGACATCAATGAGTTGAAAATAAATAAGATGAAGGAAGTGAACGAAAGTGGACAATCAATAGACGTAGCGGAAGGAAGAAGGAAGACAGACTAGGACAATCGGTAAGACACACTCGAGGATTCATCGAGCGATAGTGATCGCCGCCGTCAGTTGTGACGGGAAAATATGAATGGAGCATATCGAAGCACCATCGTGTCAATCCTCGTCTTCGTTCCACCTTGTCTCGCACGTGACAAGCATATAAATATGCTTATGTAGCATGAACGTAAGATCTGATTCCCCTTCCTCTTCTCTCTCTCTCTCTCTCTCTCTCTCTCTCTCCCCCCCCCCCCTCTTCCAGCGGTCTTCCTCTTTTCATATTTCCGACCCTCACGAATCTCATTCTACGAAATCTTGAAACGTTAAAACGATATACATCTTATTATATATACATACTATATATTGAAATCATTCGAGTGATTACGTCATTTATTATTTTTTCTTTTTTATGTCAGATTGGTTTCGATTATAAATCGAAACGTTTAAGGAAAAAGAAAAAAACAAGTCCACGTGATTAGCTTAATCGTCGATTATTTATCAAACGATTATCGATCGCTCGAAATAGAATGAAATATACTCGAGTAAAAAAAATAAACTCTCATACCTATCGAAAGGATTGAGTTGGATTTGCGTAGTAAGAGGCATATCGATTATGGCAACTGGTATTCTACGAACCGTTTGGCATTGCAAATACAGACCTTGCGTGAATGGGCGCCACTAGCGATAACAACGCGTTAATCATTGATCAACGATTGATAATAAATGGCGGAAACTTGAAAGCTTCGCCTATGTCTTCGTAATAATTCGAGTTACGATTTTCTCTCTTTCTCTCTCTCTCTCCCTCCCTCCCTCCCTCCCTCTCTCTCTCTCTCTCTCTCCCCGTCCCTCTCTCTTTCTCTTTCTCGATCAAGACGTAGGAAGCTAAGACTACGACGACGATAACGACTACAACGACAAGCAAAACGATCGCGACGTAATTCATCGTGCAGTGTGCAACAAGTTGGTCATGCAAATCGATTCCTACAACCGGTTTCGTTAAGGTCATGCACTACATAACGAGATCATTCTCAATGCGACATCGTACTGCTCGAGTTCTTAACGTAACACGAGTTCTTAGGGTATCTCGATACGCGATCAAAGCCCTCATCCTTCTTCTCGTTCTTCTTCCCCTTCCTCTTTCTAATTCGATCTAATAATATTTGACAAGTTTCATTTATTTATTCATTTCTTTCTTTGCATAAACCGATTCACTTGGATATAAAAATCGAGAAATCGATACTTTCCGAACGATCTTTCGAAAGGCATTAAAAGGAATTTCATCGGTGTGAGGGAAGCTTCAGGATGCAGAACGATCGTGCAACGCTCGTTGCACCTGTTTCGACATACAAACGCACTCGGCAGCGGACCGGTTCGTAAAGGTCGCCTTTGCACGCCTTTCAGAGGGTCCTTTTTGCTATGTCGCACCTCAAGAATATCCCTTAATCTTTTTTCTTCGATAAAGTTCTGAGAATTGCGATAAATCGAGCTAATTCTCTTTATCTCTCCTCGTTATTATTATATTAATCGTCTGTTTAAATACATAAGATAAAAGGGAAAAGTGAAAAAAGAAAAATCAATGGAATAAAAGTTCAAAAGAAGAAACAGGATGACAACTACAAAAAAGGAAAAAAAGAAAAGAGTCTATTGGTGAGCAAGAGAAAGAGAGGGGGATGGGAAAGAGAAAGAGAAAGAGAAAGAGAGGGAGAGTGAGTAGGTTGAATTGGCGGTACAAGAGAACCAGCCTGTTCTCTCGAGGTCGGTCACGTACGTCCGTATAATACTCGTAATACGTGTAATACAGATAATACCTGTAATACCTGTGTAACATCAGCGTACGGCCAGCCGACGACCGTTGTTCTCCACCCCGTCCTTATGATCCACGACTCCCCTCTACGTTTCTCTCTCTCTCTCTCTCTCTCTCTCTCTCTCTCTCTCTCTCTCTCTTTCGCGCGCGCGCTCCTACCATTTCTTCCTTTTCCAGCAACGACAGATCGATCCAGAAATTCCTTGATCGTTCAAAGACTAATTATTACCGATGTTGGTGCAACCTGTAGCAATCTGATAAACAAAGAAACAAATAAACAAGCTGAAACGTTATAGAAATGCAATTCCGAGAACAAAGAGGCAAGAGCCAGAAGAAAAGAGACAAACGATAAAGCGGTCATCTTAATTTTTCCTTATCTATCAATCTATCCCGAATAACCATAACGACCGAACGTATCACATAGCTCTTTCTTGTATTTCTAACAATTAGCATAAAATATATTAATTATTAAGATGATAAATGTCATTTTATACGTACAATTGCCTACAACGTAAAAAAAATAATGTAATTATTAGAAAGTTAGAAGAGCAACGATTTGAAACTACCGTTGATTTGTGAAAATTGAAAGTACAAACTATAAAGAAGGAAAGAATAAGAAAAAATAATGAAAAAGAAGCAAGGAGTTCTGGTTCCAAGTTCTTCTTAAAGGCTACGGTAGGCTATTTTCAGTTGGCTCGATGGACCCGATGTCTTCCTTTTGCTTGGCCAACAACAACGGCCGATAGGAACGACAGCAGAAACGGCTGCTTCAGCAACAGTCTCCGAGCGACGCTAGCTTAAACACAGCACAGAAAGAGGAGAGAGAGAGAGAGAGAGAGAGAGAGAGAGAGAGAGAGTGAGAGAAAGAGAGGGGGGATTGTATGCGGAGCAGGGGGTACGAACGGGTTGCCGTTCAGGTTTTGCCGCAGGGGATCGTTAAGATAATCGCTGCTATCCTCATCCTAACTTAGCTTTAACAGCACGACGTATCCACGACTCGCTCGACTCGCCTGTTCAACCCTCCACCTCCTCCTCCTCCTCCTTCTTCTTCTTCTTCTTCTTCTTCTTCTTCTTTCATTTCTTCTTCTTCCACTTCTTCTTCTTCCACTTCTTCTTCTTCTTCTTCTTCTTCTTCTTCTTCTCCTCCTCCTCCTCCTCTTCTCGTCCTTTCTTCCACCCTCTTTTTCCTTTTCCCTCCGTACCACAGTGAAACAACATCGCGTTGCTATAAGCTTCCATGCCAAGAACGGCAGCCCTAAGCGTCCTCGAAAGACTAGTCGTCCGGCTCGGATTCAAGGTTCCCGACTCTGTACCAGTAAGAAAATTACTTATGCTCGTAGAAATCTCATTAGAATGGTAATTGAATGCATATTCCTCTCTTCTTTCTTTCTTTCTTTCTTTCTTCTCTTTTGGACCGACCAGGATGAAATAAAAGGAGGCAAGCGGAGACACGCGACGCTTTCTCTTTCTATTTCTCTCCGAGTAGAGAGGAATATTCTTTGACAGTAATTACAAAAAGGTTTAGATAAGATGTGAAATATTTTTAATTTACTGCAAATGTTACTTGAGATAAAGATGGATAGATTATTTTGCTAATATATCAAGTATTTCTTACCATTTAATATATACATATATATACATACAATATATATATATATATTGAACGAAATAATCAAAGGTTACTTTTGTTGTTAGATTAGACGAAGGACAGTAATAACGGAATTTCCCCAAGTACTCGTCAAATCGAGGAATATTTTACCGAAATAAGCTAGTAATTTTAACGCTAACGAAACAAAAGGTGCGTGGAAATAAGTAAAGAAAAAAGTGCAAAGACTTCGTTGCGAATAATATCGTAGTGTATGAAAATAATGTAGAATCAAAAGAACGGACACGCACGAAAACGCAGGATTTCCTGCTTTCTCGAGTTTCACCCGTGAAATTTAGTTTCGTGCACATCCTCGACGGAGTAAAATGGCGAAGAAGAGAAATGAAAAGAATAAGTCGACGAGAGGAAGAAGATAAAAGAAGAAGATAGAAAAAGAAAAAGAAAGAAATGTTCGCTTCTTTCGGAGATAAATAATCTGAAAGTGGTGGTGGCGCACGCGCGTCAAACGAAAGAACAATTACGGGGCCTGGAAAGGATGAGAGAAGCAGAGACGGACCTTGGGCTCCTTGCGAGATAATCATAACGTTACACGATCCGCGTCGTAATGCCGTGTAATGTCTACGGCACGATGTACATTGCACGAGTAGCGAGCCTATTTGCAAAGGCAGTTCTAAAAGAAGAGACGACTCTATTTCCCTCTTCCTCTCCCTCTCTCGAGAAAGATCTTTTCTTTCTCTCTATCCAAGACTTTTAGAATCAACGTACCAACGAACTAATGACGTTCGTTTAAATCGGAGGGACAATATTTCTCATTCTTCTTAATTTTTTTTCCTTTTTTTTTCTTGTATTTGTAAAAACACCTTCGAACGAAGGAAATCGTTCGAAAGATATCGTCGAATCCATCAAATTTTCCGACGCTCTTCTACGATATTTACCCACGGAGCTAGCTAAGCAAAAGGTGAGGGGTATTGCTTGGATTATAGTTACTTTCTAGGATGTTCTACTACCACGGCGTAGGTTCCTTCGCGCTCCAGCGTTTCGGGTCAACAAAGTTCACGTCGTCGGAGTTCGTTCGTTAATAAAGTTTCCGTCGTTAGAACAAGAAGAAGGAGAAGAAGAAGAAGAAGAAGAAGAAGAAGAAAGAAATTGACGTCTCTCGACATAAAAATTATAACGATACTTGACGATCAGAATGATTTGGTTAAATTCGAAAATGAAAATCAAACGGAGAAATTCCAAAGGGGAGGTTCGTCGTACGAGAGAAGAAATTCCACGTAATGATATCAGATGAAAAACGTGAAAGCATAACTAGAAATGAAGAAGGAGTTGGAGAAGAAGAATAAGAAGAATTATGCCGCACATAAACGACCTGGAATATTAATTATTTAATCGATTACAGAAAAGGAGAGGGAGAGGGAGAGAGGGAGAGAGGGATAAGCGAGAGCGGGCGAAGCCGGTTGCTTGGTTGCTGGCAAACCCTGACACCGAACGCATCGTGACAAAAACCGGATCCAGTTTGGGTTAAAATTAGAAGTTGAGCATTCAAGGTCGACTAGATATGCCTAAACGCGAGATCCACCTCGTAAGCCCTTTCGAATCTTCCTTCTCTTCGATTTTCCATACGCGTATTCGATGCGCGTTTTTCTTTGTTGTTGTTCTTTGTAAAAAATTAAATATACTTTTTTTTATTTCTTATCGCTATATTAATCACGATTTAAAAAGAAAACTTTGATAAAGACATATAAAAAAGTTACGACATTAACGATCGAAGGCATCATCTCGATTAGTACGCGAGAGACGCACATAAATAAAAAAAAAAAAAAGAAAGAAAGAAAGAAGAAAAAAGAAGGAAACCTTCAAACCCAAGGAGGCCACGGCTATTTTGAAAGAATCAAAGTTCTCGTTTCGCACATAATAATCTCTCATAAATTAGATAGATAGGTCATAGCTTCTTTCGAAGGACAATGCTCGGCTGATCCAACGCGATGCACAGAAATATCATGAATAATGATTCATCGGATGATGATTATCTCGTAGATCGATAGAGGTTAATGCCATGAGCGTTATTGCATCCTACAAGATATGAAGAGTGAAGTGACAAATGACACGAAGAACACTTGTTTATCGTCGGTAAAAAAACACATATTCGATCTAAAGATCTTGGTCGTACTTGCGATTAATCAAATAATTAAAATGATTGACTCGAGGAATGTCATTTGTCAATAAATCTTAATAATAATGATAGAAAGAGCTAACTAAATATTACAAATTATGTAATATATAACGTTCACGAGCCAACTAAATGGTTCTACATAAGGAAAACAAATTTAATTTCTGTAAATTTCCTAACATTCTCGTTATTTCAAACGGAAATGAAAAAAAAATGATAATGAGAGGGAAAAAAGATTCTTACGCGTCGATTATTCATTTACTAGATTTCCACGATACGTTTCCGTCGATCCTTGAAATGAAGATCTCGATCGCGAAAAGAGTAAATATTTTTATTAAACATTTGAACAAAAAAACTCGGATATCTTGAAGCTCTCGTTCGCTTCTTAAGCATAGCTAATTATTGTTTCCGAGAATTACATCTCGCCGCGACGTGACACGACGACGACGACGACGACGACGACGACGACGACGACGACGACGACGACAACACGTTTCCTTTTCACGCGCGTTAAACTTTTTATTTCGTTAACGGGGCTCGTTGAGCTCTTTCGGCCTTGATGCTGATCATGGAATACTGCGAAACATCGTATTTAAGAAAGAGAGAAAAGTACGAGGATGAGGAAACGAAAAGTGCCATGGCCGATCGATTTTCCGCTAATTAAGCGCAAACTAGCTCGAGTCACCTTTATGTAACTCTAGATTGCGAGGACGCAAACTATATCTATTTATAGTATTTTGCCAATCTTCGATCGTTAGAGATCACTCTTTCCTTTTCTTTTTCCTTTTTTCATTCTTTTTGCGTCTGTCATTTTCTTTCAACCTCGAGGTTTTCGATAGGATACTATCGACTATGAGCAAAAAGAGACAAAAAAGAAAAAAAAAATATATATATATATATACACGCGCACATATATAGCAAGTAGTCGATATGGATTATGGCGACGTCTCTAACGGTACGTAACGGTTAGCAATCGCCGGTTGTAAAGCGTTTACTCGAAACAACGTAGAAGTTGAAAGCAGAACCAGGAAGAAAAGGGATTCGCGAAGAATATGGATAAAGAAACAGAAGAAGAAGAAGAAGAAGAAGAAGAAGAAGAAGAAGAAGAAGAAGAAGAAGAAGAAGAAGAAGAAGAAGATGATGATGATGATGATGATGAAAGGGGAAAAAGAGGAAGTCTTTCCCTCGGGCAAACTTACAGTCTATTCTTAGCTCACAAACGTTTCTTGGTAATACTAGTCAGTTTTATAGTCCAATAGACAGGCGTAAGATCAAGGGAGGAATGTACAATTTCGACACAGGAAATGTGATTTTCTTTAACGATAGACTCTTCTTAGTAATGCCTTCGATATGGCGTCGCAGAAATGACATCTTCCGATGCGTCCAAATCTCCAAGTGGATTCTATCGGCGATATAATAGAAATGAAATAACCGCAGAATTTCAAAAGCATTAATTTGGAGGAGGTAGGATTAGAAAAATACTCTAGCAGTCTACGATAATGAATAGGCTACAATATTTATATACCCGTGTCTCGTCGTTAATTATCACGACGTATCGAAATGTACAACGAATTAGCAATGCTTAGAAGATAGAAAATATCCTATCAACGTAGATGTGTTAGCGATGCGTCTCCAAAAAGGTAATAGCTCGCTCGATAAATCATGCATAGCTTTGTTAGGTACATAAAAACACACACACACACACACACGAACCTCTCTTTTAGCCTCTCGTTCTCGAGGAATTCGAAGAGAGAGGTTACTCTCCGAGCGGATTCTCAACGCATAAGAGAGGAAGAGAGAGAGAGAGAGAGAGAGAGAGAAAAGTCAATCCGTATAGGTACATTTTGACCGTCGATGAGACGCATGGTATCGTCGACTTCGATCGACCTTCGCCCGAAGGAAAACACATACATGTACCTACATATATATGTAGAATACATAAAGATAGAATACATATATATATATATATATTTCGATAAAATTCTTATTTTAAGTAAAATCTTTTGGATTCTCATTTTATAATAGGTACGCAAAAGGCACGCGTTAAAGGTTAATATTTAAAAGCACGAATTTATATCTAAATCGGAACTCGATACGATATTTTCATGATTACCGTAGGAAGGAATTTGTCCGTGCGTAAAAATATTTTTTTTCTTTTTCTTACCGAAAGAAAAAAGAAGTTGCGAACAAAAATGCCAACTTGTCTGTTAAAAAAGAAAAAAAGAGAAAAGCAGATGGTTGATAGTTCATTTTGCATGGAACGATTCGAGCGAAAGATTTTGCTCTACGCACGCGTTCACTGGATGTTTACATAATGACACGACACGCGGACGCACACGCGCGTGTAACTCGCAAATCGAGGGCGTATGCGTAAATTATGACACGTGCGTGCAAGCGCAGAGGATGAGAACCCTTCTTCGACGATGAATCACGTCATCGTCGAAGGCTCGTCGATACTCGTCAACAACGCGTCGACAACTCGTCCGGTCAAATTTACATTGGCTCTAGAAAATTTTTACGAGCTTTCCTGTACGACGAGCAGACCTTCCGGATGGTGTATACGCGCGTCCAAGTACGCACGTACGCGGATGCATAGATGTGACAGACCACGTCCGTTCGTTTCGATTCGAAAGAACGGAACGGAACTTTGTCGAAGACTTATGTAAAAGGTGAGTAGGTATGTAGATCGATGAAACAGAACACTGGAAAAAAAAATTAAAAGAAAAAAATCGATTTGAATCGATGGTAAATAAGAAGAAACGTCCATCGATTGAGACAAAGTTCTCCGTGTTGATTAAAATAAAAGCAATATTTCTGTTTCCGATAACTGTTCAGGTTTGCGACTGTTAAATAAAAAAATAGAAAGAAGAAAAAAAAATTCAACGAGAATAAAGCGATAAAGATCAAGAGAGATGTTATCACCGATAACGTTTAAGCAACTGGGAGGTCCTCGTGATAGACCGTAATGACCCATAAGAGGAAACGATACTTCCCTTAACTGCTCGAATTTAGCTAATATTCAAAAGGAACCAGAGAAAGGACAGAGGCACGAGCACAGGCGCACACACCGGATGAGCTTAATAAATAAAAAGAAGACAAAGAAGAGAGCGAGAAATTCATAGGGAGACACGAAAATCTTCAGAGATCGTTCTTTCTCTCGATCTTTTTTTTGTCATTTACTACGACGATGGTGTGTATCTTGGTTGTCTCTTGGTAGACGGCGTGGGCCGGAGAACGAAAAGAAGTTGAATCGGAGAACACGCTGTATAATAGGAGAGGAACAGGGAGGAGAGAAGAAAAAGCTTGGAACGAAGACGGAGGATGTGGGAGAGAAAGGAGGGAGAGTAAAAGACGCGGAAACATTGGAGGAAAGAAAGAGAGAGAGAGAGAGAGAGGGGGGGGGGCGAAGGAAGGGAAGAGACGAGAAGAGTGAAGAAAGAGAAAAGAGGGACAGAGAGAGAAAAGAGTAAGAGGAGAGGGGCCCCTCCCTCGTGGAGGAGAACAGCAGAGGGGCCCCTGCGCGATCCTGTCGGCTCGTCGAGTGGGTAAATGGGTATATAAGCAAGGCCCGGACGATTCCATCTCGACACACGACCCAACCTTCATCCCGATCACCACGGTACTTTGCAAACGAGCGTTATCGCACGCGCGCGACGACCATTCGCGAGTATATATATATATATATATATATATATATGTATATATATATATACATATATATGTATTAGATAGCCAAATCATATCGTAGAGAGAAATAAAGAGAAAAAGGGAGATACATACAATCGGTATTCTATCGGTTCTCGTGGAGTTTCTCGCGTCGAATCAAAGGAGCAAAGAGGAAGAAGACTCGCTTATTGCCGTTGCTTGTTGGTGCTTTTCCCCACGTCCGTTGTAACGAGTTTGACGATAGAGGAAGATTAAAATAACGTGAGTACCGAATTAAACAATTACAGCATTTTTCTCCTCATTTAATTATCTCCCTTTCTTTCTCTCTTGTTCCATCTATCGATTTATCTTTCGAGTGATCGATCTCTAGTGTTATTTTCAATCGAAGAAACAATATTTATAAATATGATTAAAAATATTGCTTTCAATTATAGAGACAATGAGAGAGAGAGAGAGAGAGAGAATGGGAGAGAGTCTGCGATTACAGTTGGATTGTTAGACTTGCGAAAGAAATTTTGCAAGAAGACGAAATGAGCGACTGACGATTTCACGAATCGTGCCGCTCTTCTTTTAAAACGACAAGAAATAAAAAAAGAGAAGAGAGAGAGAGACTACAACGAGCGGTAATTTACGTCCCGAATCGCGAAATTAGAGCGAGAAGAAAAGAAAAAGAGTAAGTCAAACGCGTTAAAAAAATCATCGACAGGACATATAATTAGTCTAAATCGTGCCGATTTCTCAACGGTTCTTTTGTGTAATTTTCTCTCTCACTTGCTCGATGTAACGCTCTCGTCTCATTTTCTGTTTCTTCACGTTTACCTTTCTCTCTCTCTCTGAGGAACTCGTGCGATACCTAATTATTCTAACATTGCAATTAATCTTCTAACATTGCAATCAACGTCGGCGTACGACCTGTCGCGACTTCCTCTTTTCAACGCGTTTCGTTTAATCAACGAAAGGGCAAAAGTTTGAGCACAATGAGAAACGTGTACTTTTCGATAATAAACGATATTACAACGATAACAAAGTAGATGCTATCGAACATCGTCGACTATTTTTGATCCTTCGAAAATTTGCGCAAAATTCAAAGCGGAAAAGAGCACAAAGAAGAACAAGAGGAACGTCAACGTCATTGACGTTGGATCGCTCGATCGTTCCCCGCATTCTTCTTTTGTAAGCGCTACCATTATTACAACTCTGATGATCTTGATGAGGTAATGGGTGTCCATCATCTTTCACAGGCATTTCCTCTCTCCCTATCGAGCCGATGCGAGCTCGCATCGCATTTGTCCGATTCTATGATGAAAGAGAGAGAGAGAGAGAGAGAGAGAAATAATCAACGCTCTTCCTTCGAAATCCGATAATCGAATTCAGTTCTCGAATCTCATTTTCCAATTTACCTTCAATCGTAGAATCAATCATATAATACTACTCTTAACATAGAAGCAAGGTGAACGATCTGAAATGAATTATAGCTTAAACTCTACAACTACAGTGAACCTACACAGATTTTATTTATTTTATGTTTTCATAATTATTACGAAAATTATTAGCTGAAAGAAATTATTGGTAATAAAAATAGAAGAGAGAAAAACAACGAGAAAATATCCTTTCATCGACGAGCAACGATTTTCTACGGAATGTCGTATACGCCCTCGCTAACTGAACGCTGGCAAGATTCGAGAAAGAGTAGGTACGAGTAAGCTTCGATCGTTGCCAAAGATCTCTCCGAGTCGATCGCCTTCGTAAGAACTTCGTGGTTGCGCGAGCAAGTCGCGGGCTATCGGCGTTGTTACGTATGTTGCCAAACGCGAAATCAAGCTAGTCGAGATAAAAACTGGACGGACCGTTGTGTGTCCTTCCCTCTCCCCCTTCTCTCTCTCTCTCTCCCTCTCTCTCTCTCTCCCCCTCTCTCTCTATCCATCTATCTCTTCGTACCACACTCCGTCGCGGTCTTTCCCTTTCTCGATTCTTTCCGATCGCGAACGTTTGCATTCCATTTCGTTTCAAACTTTGTTTGAAAGTGTCTTTTCATCGAACCGAACAAAATTATCTCAAGATTTTCTTTTATTTACGATATACTTAACATCGAAGAAAATTGAATTTGATGATTCACGCGCGACGGGGGGGGGGGGAGGAAGAGAGAAAGAGATTGCCTTTGTCATCGCGATCGTGTGTTTAATGCTTTTGAATGGGAGGCATATTTGCGTTCGTTTTCACGCTCTCTTGTCCGTACAATACCGTTCAAAAGTAAATGATTATCTACCATAATAAAACATCGCATGGTGTATCGTAAATTCTCAAGGACTTTCGAGAAAATGATCCCTCTCCGTTTTTGCACGTCGTTTCCTCGACGGAAGCTTTCCCTGAATGTTAAGAAGGTTAACGCGTTGACTATTACGAGGGGACACACCGGACACTCGACTTTACCCAAGATAAATAATACCTAAAATTGGCTAACACTCGATACATCCTTTCGATGAGAAAGAAAAGATGTCTTCTTCGATCGTAAGATTATCCGTTTCCGGCCATGACCAAGGATTTTATTCAGAGACACGCGCCAGCTCGCGAAACGCGTGCGCGAGGAGAAATACGCAGAGTGTGTATGTGCGAGAGAGAGAGAGAGAGAGAGAGAGAGAGAGAGAGAGAGAGAGAGAGAGAGAGAGAGAGAGAGAGTCATACGCGTAACAAGCGTGAGGGGCGTGCATCCTGTCATTAGTTCCATAACGCGCTCGCCTTATTCAATGCATTCGGCTCAATGTCATCCGTCCCTCTTCTTCCTGCCGATTCTTGCACCAGCAACGTTAGCAGCATCAGCAAATCCGATACTCCTCGTCGCTACCCTTCGCGTTCCATTCAAAAGCGAAAAGAGCTCCCAACTATTCTCGTTCTTAACTGACCATTCATCACACATATAAACATTTATATCCGTGTATAGATATGTGCATACGAAGTTGCATACTTCGTACGTATGTACGAAGAGTATCTACCATCGATATTCGTCGATAAACGTCGTGAATGTTTCGGCCTCTCTTTTCGATTCTCTTTTCTTTTCGTTCTTCCACTGTCTCGATCATTCTCTATCGGGAAATTGTCATTGAAAGCGTACATACGTGTACGTACGTCATAAAAATTCTCAACGGTGAAAGAGGAAATTATAATCACGGTTATTATTATTTTTACGCGATAAAGACGATCATTACGAGAGATACGTTGCGCTTCGTTGCAGATCGATCAAGATGATGAAGCTCGTCCTAATGTCGATGGTGTGCTTGCTGGGAGCAAGGGCTGCTCCCTTGGCGAATCATCACGAAGCAGAAGCACCTCCGACCGTGGTACCGCTCGAAAAAGCAGCCTCCGCGAATTCCGAAGAAGCCGCCAATGTCTCTTCCGATACTGCCGCGTCTTCGATCGCACCAGCGGAACCGTCCTCGGCGCCAGCTCTTGTGGAAAGCGCAGAGGCTAAAGCAGAACTTCCGGCCGAAGCTCAATTACCGAATCCGAAAAGCGAGAATTCTCAGCAACCTCAATCCTCCTCCTCGTCCCAGGAGAAGAAGGAAGAGGAATCTAAGCCGATAGCTCGCGAGGCATCATTGGAGCAAGCTAACGAAAAAAAGGAATTCCCTGAACAAAATGCCGAAGCACAAGTCGTGCCGCAGCCAGCGCAACAACAACAGTCTGGAGAGGTTAAGAAGGAGGATGAAAGTCTGAAGGAAGCAGCGTCCGAAGTGAAGGAAACTGTACAAGCTACGCCGTCACACGAGGCACAACCACAAGCACCAGCTGAAGTGGCCGAGAAGAAGGTAAGTCAGGAGCACCTAAACTAGGAGAAAGAAACTAAAACGAAACAAGAGAAAAGAAAGGGAAAAGTGAAACGGTGTCGAAACCAATTGCGTGTATAACTTTATTAATTCGTCGTTCCATTATTTCAGGAGCAAGCAGCACCGGCCGAAGGGAAGAGCGCCGAATCCAGCGAGGAGTCCCAAGAGAAGAGAGATGTAGCAGCGAAGGAGGAGGAGCCAAAAGAAAAAGAGAAAAAATCCGTGGAACAAGCGGAAAGTTCTTTACTGAAGGCAGGAGCTGTGCCAGCATCTGTTGAAGGTCAAGCTCAAGAAGCTGAGAAGACGGTTGAAAATTCGAACGAAGCCAATAAGAACGAGGAGCCATTGAAAGAGGAAGTCAAGGCCGAGGAGAAGCCAGATCGTGTGACTCGCGATGCCGAGGAATTTGTATCAACTGTAATACTCGAGAAATCTCCGATTAATGAAGATGCAGGCAACAAGGATCAAGAGGGCGAAAAGAAGAATCAAACTGAGGAAAAGAATGGTAGCGTAGCATCCGAAAGTACAGCCGCAGAGATCGAAAAACCGATAGAACCAGCGAGCTCTTCCTCGTCAAATGACAATCAAAAGGAAGATGTTAAAGACGGCGATAAGTCGGGTGCGTTGCCTCAAGCCGAGAAGGAAGCTAAGAGCGCTGAATCCGAGGAAGCGGCAAAAGAACAGAAACAATCCCAAGGTGGTGCCGACGCTGTAGCAAAGCCAGAGGAATCTAGCCAGATCAAGCGAGATGCTTCTGCGGCGGAAGAGGAACAGGCGAAATCAAAAACTGAAGAATCTCTGAAACAAGAGACCAAACCGGAAGTAGCCGCCGCCGCCGCCGCCGCCGCCGTCCCTGCTGCTGCTCCTGCTGCTGCTCCTGGCATCGCCACTGATGTAAAGGAACGCTCGAAGGAATCCTCTTCTGAAGAAGACAAATCGGTCGAAAAGGAAGACGCTAAGAATAGCAGCGAAGAGGACGATGACGATGACAAAAAATCCTCCTCCGAGGAAAAATTGTCGAAAGCGATAGAGGAATCAAAGCCAGAGTTGTTGCCAAAACCTGAAGAAGTAAAGGACGCGAACGTTGACTCATCGACCCAGTTGAAGGCTCTCTCATCCTCCTCTTCTGCACAAGAGGATAATAGTCCGCCACTCCTTCAGAGCAGTAACGCCAGCAAAAAGAGCGAGGAGAACAGCAGCAGCCAGAGTAACAGCGAGGAGAAGAGCGCCTCATAAAGGGACGACGCTCGTTGACACGATCGGCAAGAAATGCACGAGACCATCCCCGAAGGAAGATCGATCAAGATAGAGGAAAAGAGGGAGGGAGGGGGGGGAGAGAGAGAGAGAGAGAGGAAGAATCGCCGAGTGTGAACGACGGAATGTCAGGTCAAGATTATAGGAAAGAAAGATATTAAACAACAAAAAAATTACAAACTAATTAAAAAAAAAAAAAAAAAAAAAAAAAAAAAAAAAAAAAAAAAAAAAAAAGAAAAAAGAAAAAAAATAAAGAGAGTGTGCGAGCATCAATGTGGATGTGTGCGCGTGTGTGAACGTATGTATATGTCGAAAGATAGAGAGAGAGAGAGAGAGAGAGAGAGAGAGAGAGAGAGAGAGAGAGAGCGAGCGAGCAAGAGAGAGACGATGTGGCAAGAAGAGAAAACGAGACAAAACACATCCGATCGACAGTGGTGTTAGGGTGTATATTCCCCGGCGCGCTACGATTTCGAATATCTCAAGAGACGAATTTTTTTAGCGAGGAAAATAGAAAAAAGGAAGAAAGGAGGGACCAGGGAAGTAGGATGACCACGTGACGAATCGCGACCCGATTCGAAAACGAGTCCGAAGTAGTGCACATGGTCGTCCTTCTTCCTGAGGATCCGGTTCGGCGAATTTTTTCTACACCGAGCTGCACCCTCGTTCGTCCTGACGTACGACAACTACAGCACGGCTCTTACTTCCGGTGGATGGTACGCGAGGACGAATCTCTTCTGCTCTCCTGACTTTACTTTTTCTTTTCTTTCTTACTTTTTTTTTTTGCAACATCCTTATCCCGGGACTCCCGCAATTTTATATATACATATATATATATAAAGAAATATATGTGTGTATGTCCTTTTTATTATTTCTTTTTTTTTCGAATGAACACTCGACCACACCTAACCAGACCCATTCCGATAGATTAGCAATTAGTTCTCGAGTCTGTTTTCTTAGAGTTAACGCGTCATTCTTCTTCTTCTTATTATTATTTTTATTATTATTATTATTTTATTATTTTATTATTTTATTATTTTATTATTTTATTATTTTATTATTATTATTATTATTATTATTATTATTATTATTATTATTATTATTATTATTATATATTAATATTATTATTATTACGATCTAGTAGCAGTTCCACAATTATTATTATTATTATTATTATTATTATTATTATTATTATTATTATTATTATTATTACTACTACTACTACTACCACTACTACTACTATTACTACTACTACTACTACTATTACTATTATTTTATTATTACGATTTAGTACCAGTTCCACTATTATTAATGATATTATTATTTGTATTATTGCTGTCATCATCGTTATAATAATAATAATAATTATTATTACTGTCATCTCTCACGTAAACATGACGTTACTGAT
This sequence comes from Vespa crabro, assembly GCF_910589235.1. Lineage (NCBI taxonomy): Eukaryota > Metazoa > Arthropoda > Insecta > Hymenoptera > Vespidae > Vespa > Vespa crabro. The sequence continues at coordinate 4,386,228 of NC_060976.1, read as the reverse complement.
ACCAATCCTCTGTAAAAGAAAAAAGAAGAAAGAGAGTAATCAAGTTCAACGATATTTGTCCTGTATAGAACGTACCTCTTATGGTGTACCTAAAGTAAATTCGAGGATTTACTTTTTGGAGATTTTATCTAACACTTGGATATTAATGTCATAAGTTACAATTAGTCGTAATTGACGACTAATGGTAAGTGAAAATTAAGACCCGTGCTTTTTCCTTAAAGGAAAAAAAAATTTAGCCTTCCCACGAAGAATTTCTTTGCGCAAGACAAGAACGATAGAGCGCGACATTTATTCGTAATATGCGCGAAAGCATCGACTCATCGAAGGCCGAATGAAAAGTCGATGGCGTATAAACAGTAAAGATCTATAAGGTCGCTGTACTCGACGAAATGTCAAGGCGTAGAAAGTTTTGCAATCTATCGCAAGATTCTTTGATGTATCAATGAATCGAATGAGCACGGCTAAATGGAATGAATTATAGCGTATTTAAGTATGTCCTAATGCAAATGACTGATTCTTTCATCATTTTTTCATTTCTTATTTCTTTTCTCTTTTCATTCTCTTCACTTACGATCACCAACGATTTTAGTAATGTCAACGAGAAAAAACAAGTTGCCTTTTGAAATACCGTGAGATCTTGAGATACTCTGAGTATTCTCTATCAGAGTATTCTCAGAAACAAGATACGTATCTTATAAATCGCAACAAATATTTATAATTTTCATATTGCCCAATGTTTTTGGATTATTCTCCATATTTTTTTTTCTTTTTTTCGTTTTTTTTTTTTTTTTTTTTTTTTTTTTTTTTCTTATGCAAAAGATTATGAAAGAGTTTATCTCCCTAAAGAAATGAAAATGAATAAGTTCGACGGACAAGTGGAACATACCAAGATATTCTAACAAATCAGAGTTTCAATCGCCTCCGTGGCGCAATCGGCTAGCGCGTTCGGCTGTTAACCGAAAGGTTGGTGGTTCGAGCCCACCCGGGGGCGAGAGAGAGAGAGAGAGAGAGAGGAATAATATTTCTTTTTGCTCTCAGCATTTCGTACACTTTCAAATTTTATACATAAACATACATAAATTATACACATATATGTATATAATTTATTTATTAATTTTTGTTGATTTCAAAATACGTCATTTCGTCGGAGACAATTTTTAAAATATGTACACGTTTCTCTATTTCTAATATTTGCAAAACTTATGATCGTATTTATTTAATCGTTCCTATTTTCCTTCTTGACGTCCAAAGCAAACTTGTATTGTTGAAATAAATTTATGTAAAAAATAATTGCTTCAACAACAAACTACACGATGAAATTTATTTTTACATATACGCGTTATTAAATAAAGTGAGCTTAAGTAAAGGGATAATAAAAAAAAGAAAAAGAAAAAGAAAAAAAAAACAAAAAAAAAATAAAAAGAGGAATCTTGACCCCGACGTGATTTGAACACGCAACCTTCTGATCTGGAGTCAGACGCGCTACCGTTGCGCCACGGAGTCTTACGATCGGAGTTGCTTTTAAAGCAGTTATATGACAGAATGAAATTAATGTTTAAAAAGTTAAACATAATTATTCATTATTTAAAAATTATTTTGAATTATATATAAATACGAATAATGAAGAATAAGTTGATATTACATACCCGATTGGTGAGTAGAAAGCACATCAAAACACCAAGAGACCACCAGTCGACTTCTTGACCATAAGATTGCCTTTTTAAAATTTCTGGCGCTGAAATTGATAAAAAATGGAAAGACATATGGAGAGTGTAGTTTAAATTTAAAATAGATTTGATACACGCGGTAGATTTAATTCACTCTCTGAATTACCCATGTACTCAGGAGTCCCACAAAAAGTATTTGTCCTTTGCGTACGATGTAACCATTTGGATAAACCAAAATCTATAATCATAGCATGCCCTTCTTCATCCAATAAAATATTTGTTGCTTTCAAATCTCTGTGCACCACTCCAGCATTATGTAAAAAATCTTAAAGCAAATAATACTTTTTTATGATGCAATGCTAAGTGTTAAACGATGAAATCTGAAATATGTTTTATAGATTTTTACCAATAGCTAAAGCAACTTCGGCGACATATATTCTAACTACTTCTTCAGGCAAACACCCATACTTCTCTACTAATGAAAATAATTCCCCGCCGCACATGTAATCTGTTACTGCAGAATGTAAATAACGTAAAATGTTATGCCAAAAAATATTCGCTGTATATCATAAAATAAACTTACATATGTATAACGTTTTACTACTTTGCCATCTATGGGTAGAATTTACTATAAAGGGATGATGCCCGACCATTCTTTGTATAGCTACCTATAAAATATGACTATTTAGTTTTATATATCTATAGTAATATAGATGTGCAAAGAGATCGTAATACCTCCTGTTTTGCCTGAGTAACGGCATTCTCGGTGATAATTTTAGCTTTGCTAATAACTTTCAAAGCAAAAACTTGCCTATTTTCCCGACTCTGAACTTTATAAACTCTTCCATATGCACCTTTAGCAATGACGTCGAGAAAGCTATATTCTGTATTTAAAGTCATCTTTCTGACTTTAAATTCTGGCAGAAAGATAGCTTCAGACCTAGGTATCGGCCAGGCCGTTTTAGAAGAACTAAGAGAATCATGGAATATGCTTTCGTTCCAAGTGTACGACACAGTATGCTTTCTCCATTAATGTATAACACAAAAATAAACATGTAAAAATTACCTTCTATAGGAGGACCGTGACCATGATTTGATTTCTACTTGAAATGATCTCGTTGATCCAGCACAACTCCCACCGATGATGTCAATGAGACTATACTGTAATATGTATGCACACAGATCTATACATGTGTGTGTGTGTGTGTGTGTATTAATTAACAAATTTAACGCGATTGTCCAATGAAACGTCATTATTTTTCTTTTGCGTTTTATGTTATGAAATAAATTATTCAATATTTGGAGGTTAGAATAATTATCACGTAAATACCTGACTAGCATATTTCTGATGGTCGTGGTATTTTTTCTTTACGTTGGAATTGCCCATCCAGCAAAAAAGTAATAACGATTGTCCAGTTTAAAATACAATCGATAGGGAAGAAACAAATAGGATCACTTCCCCGCGCATCTTTGAAATTCTAACATCTGGACAGGTGTGCGTATGTATGTATGTATGTATGTATGTATATATATATATATATACCAACGTCCATTATTTATTCGCTGAAAATTCAAATCTTACGATTAGAAATATTATACTATAACATTTGACGGTTGTTCCATTGAAAACCAACTTGATCTTATTATTATATGCATACGATTTGACATTAAAGTGATTGTTCGAATATATTGTGATAAAGAAGAAGTAGGTGTGTGTGTATATAATTGCAAAATTAATATTGCAAAATTAAAAAGATATCAACCAGCAGACTACGATAATCAATATAAATCTATAAAGAATAAAGATATATGGTAAATATTTTAAACAAGTTTATAGATAAAATAATATTTCGAATGAAATATTAAAAGTAAAATTATTATTTTCACATTATGTCGTTTGAATGATCCACGTTCTACAAAAACTTTGAAGACGATGTCACGTGGCAAGATTTGTTACACTATAAAGGCCATCTACCGAGAGATTATATTAATAAGATGTATAGAAAAACAAAGCTGATAATAGAGTTCGCTTCGCGCACTTTCGTTCGCAAAACGATCACCAACTTTACCATCTGGAAAATAACACAATACATTACCTCTTGGGAGTGCTTAATCAGTGGTATTATTACGTCAATCTAAGGAAGAAAAGTAAGACATTAGCCATGGCTTTTTTAAGCTTTAATCGTAAATTTGCGAGAAATTTTGCGAGTGCAGCAGCAGCCAGCTCTGAAAAAGGTAATAAGTTTATATAATTAAAGCGTTACTCAAATCGTCATATATAATAAAAAAAATGTCCGTCATTAAATATGCCCTTGTTACTACTGACCTGTCGTCATCGTAACGTATCGTAAGATACGTTTTATAATCTTTGTATATAATCTTGTCTCTAACACATTTACCTTGGCATTAAATATTTCCAAACTTAATTATTTGTATATTTTGTATATATATATATATATATATACACATGGAGAGAGAGAAAATTGTTAGTCGCATCAACAACAACATGTATTACATAATAATTATTTTTTGCAGTGGATAGCACGCGTTTGTGGAGAAATTTATACATATTCGTCGGCGCTCCAGCCACTATTTTGTCTGCATTGAATTGCTATCTAAATGAAGGACACCATAAGAAAGCAGAATTTATTCCTTATGAACATTTAAGAATCAGAAACAGGGTATCTATATAAATATATATATATATATATATATATATATATAAAGTTATTCGCACGACTAATATATATATATATGAATTTCTGTTTTCTTATCATTTGCTTATCATTTAGCGTTTTCCTTGGGGAGATGGACAACGATCATTTTTTCATAATCCACATGTAAATGCCTTACCAACGGGCTACGAAGAGTAAGAAATTCATAAGCGTCAACTAGTACTATTTATAGATGGTTCCTCAAAAGATAGTATATATAAATAAATTAATCCTTTGTTCTATTCTCTGGAAGGAACAGTTTGAATAAATGAAGAAAATCTTCACATATGAGGATTTATTTTTAATTTTAATATCGAATACCTAGAAAATAATATAATAACCAAGAGAGTTGATAAGTTATTGTATCGATTAAAAGTTCGTTTAAACTTCAGTTTAAGATTGTACGGATTACGTTAAAAAAATATAATTCTTTATTAATAAAGATAAAACGGTAATAAAAGATAAAAAGTCTTTATACGTTTTTGGAATCTTCGATATAGCCGTATCTATGTACCATACATAGTAATTGAAACTAAGTAGCAGCACGTCGATTAAGTCGATTACCGACAGCAGTTCATAAATATTGCTTTTATCCTTAACAAAATTATATATCTCAGATAATTTACCAAGTAGTCGAAGGAAAAGGAAGAAGAAAAAAAAAGAAAAAAAAAAAAAAAAAAAAAAAGATGTATGCAAAAAGGGATAGAAAAATAATAATACTATATGGATGATTATTAGGAGATCATATAATGAAGACCGATCAAAGTTTCAACTATTCGGGACTAAACACAAGTTTTTCTTTCGATGGGCCCTATTACACAATGGGGCTTACAATACTTATGATGTTTTTCTATCCAATGCGATGCTGCACATTCTTTAGAACAATAATGAGCTTCTAAACAAATTTCGCAGACAACCGTACTTATCTTAGAACAATTCAAACAGATTACATCTTCTGGAATCTGAATTTTTATTTCAATTCCATTCTCTTTAGTATCGTCGTTAATATTAGATAATTGCAAATCATTAATAGGAAAAGGCAAAACTTCCTTAATCGTATTAAATGAAGTTGGAGATATGCTTCGTACGTCTATTATATGGGGCGGCGGCGGCTCAGACGAGATCGGACTTTCTCTCGAATCCAATCGCCGAGGATCGATATTATCAGTAACATTTCCCTCTTTAACTCTAATATCCTTATTCCTTAAATTAGACAATATACCACCCGATTCCGATAATATATTTTTTAAGCTTGTAAAAGGTTTTACCGCGTCTCCTTCGTTACGATTCATTTCATTAATCGAAACTAATTCATTATCAAATTTGTTGTTATTGTCAACGGGCAATGAGCCTTGCAAAATATTTGATATTGCGTCACTTTTATTAATATCTTCCGTTAGATTTTTTAACGAACGTAAATCAGATTGTTTTCCGAGTTTTATATTGTCCAGTTCTTCTTTTTGTGATTTAGAAGATCGGCTCACTTCGGTATTCGAGCCACACTTTGATTCTACATTAACATGATTTTTACTTATCATATCTTGAATTAATATCTTCATGGTATCTGTTAATTGTTGAGATTTCTGTTTTTGAAGATATACCTGGCATATGCTCTTCTGAGCTTCCATTGTTGCCGTTTTATATATATATTTAGCCAATTTACTTTTTAGATTACTTATAGATTCGGCGCTAGTTTGCCGGGATTTGTAGCGAATAAATTTATATATTTTCTCTTTCCATCCTACGTGAAATAGTTTTAAAACACAAGTGCCCTTATCGTATATCTCGTGTGCTCTACAATCAAAGAAACTTTCTTCGAGGCAAAAGGTCACTTGATCCCATATTTGAACTAACAATTCGCATGGAATTTTATTTATTCTTTGTAGTAAATTTTCTGAATTATTAAAATGTACCATTGGGAGTTGGGCTGACAATGTCATAGAGCATGAGATTTGTGAGCTTTTAATATCCTGCGCCATTTGAATTGGAAATCTTTGCGGTACATTATAAGACATGTTGACTTGTTGCGACGCCTGTCGGGCATATGACAACTTGGACATGTCCCTTGGGTTATCGATTCTATGCGATACGGTATTTGATTGACCTGCCACTTGAGATGCGTATTTCGCATTGTTCCCTATAAAATATTGTACATTTTCATTTAAATTTAATCTTCGAGTAATATACTTGTTGTTATGTGATTGCATGGAATTTGAATTGGCAGGATTATAAAACGTAACTCCTGGTATAAATTGTTGCTGGATCGCTTGTTGACCGTAACACGGCATGGACGTCTTAAACAATTGTCGACTTTCTTTCAACAATTGCACGTTTCTATGCATCGATTGGGCCGCCGCCGCCGTCGGAGGAGGAGGAGGAGGAGGAGGAGGGGGAGGGGCAGGAGGAGGAGCAGCGCATAAAATCGATGTATTAGACTTTTTCGATGTTTGTAAATGCGGAACGATACATTCCTGCTTTTGATTCGGTCCAATAGAGGTGTATACATTTTTCTTTGGTAAATCATTGTAAATTACTTGAACCTCTGCCGCCGCCGGGGCATGTAAATTTTGAACGTTCGTTAAAACTACCTGTGCCACGTTATTGCCATTGTTTGATAATTGTTTGGAAATTGCTGGTGCAATAGTTGCGGATAAGTCATTGGAAGAAGCAGATGTAAAGCCATTGTCAAAAGTAAATGTAGATGCATTACTAGAATTGGATTTAGATGAAGCATTAGAAGTAAATGTAAATGTTTCAGAGATTGATTTATCGAATAATGTCATATAATTGGCTATTTCTTGCAAAGATATAGGTTTATATTCGGGCGTTAGGAAAGATTTGTTGATAACGGATGCTGCGTATCGTATAACTTTCTTCAAATCCCTTATTTTCAATTCCTTACCTAAATTAAGTAATTCCTCGAGAAGTACTATAAAATTTGAATTAAATCGCATATCATTATTTATTAATTCTTTAAATTTGGCGGACACATTTCGACGATCATTCGACGAGAATTTCTTTTTTAACGCACGTATACGCATTATACGTCTATGAATGGACATTAAATAATATTCTGTATAGGATAGAGACGGGTACTTGTCGTCGAGTATTATTGCATCCTTGATCGATCGTTTACGATCCGTGGTACGCTCAGATGGCGTATCATTAACATTTGTAGAGAGTGCTGTTTCATTAACCAATGCGTTAATAGGTTCAGTTAGAGACGTGTCTACGGGAGTAGGACACCATCTAGAGCCTAATTCTGCGCTAGAAAGAACCCTTATTTTGTTTCCTTTTATTCCTTTTGATTGTATAAAATTATAAGGACAATCGTCGAGCTTACTATGCTCTTTGAAATCGATTTTATTTAACGAAGAGTCATTAATTTTTTCATTGTCCCTTTTTATAACAGACGTATCGTTATTTTCTTCGATAATACCAAACGTTGATTCCTCTAATACGACCTCTATTTCATCATTGTTGTTTGTTGAATCATTATTAGAGCTCAATTGATTTTTACAAATGTCCTTTACTATTATATTCTGATTTGTAGATGATTCAACAACATTTTCCTGTATGCTAATGGTATTACCAATCGATTCTATTCTGTAATTTTTATTTATATTCATTCGTAAAAGTTGACCTAAATCTTCGTTAATGTCTTGTTTAGATGATTTTAAACTATCATCATTTATCTTGTTTCCCTTATCATATACCTTAGGATTACTTTGGGCATTTTCACAAGTTTCGGTATACGTGGGTTTTATCACAACTTCTATATCCGCATTGTTATCATTAATATTTCTTGCGGAGGATTCTGTTAAATTAATATTCGCTATCATTGCATCGTCTATTTTCTTTGGCGTTTCAAAGGATGTGTCAGCTTTTGAGGTCTTTGTGAGATTCTCTCTGTCTCTAGACTTTTCTAATATTTTCTCTACAGGGGCATCCGAATTAACAGCTGCACTTGTAATTGTAGTTTTAATACTGGCGCCATCAGAATCTCTATCTAATTGCACTTCTTTGCTACAACTATTTCTTGACGCATGGCAGGTGATTTTGTCGTCGTCGTCGTCGCCATTATTATTATTACTATTATCATCATCATCATCATCATCACCATCATCATCATCATCATCATCATCATTATTATTATTGCTACTACTGCTACTACTATTATTAGTCCTATATGTTCTTATCTTAATAGCGTTATTAGTTAATACTTTAACATTCGTATCATTAAAGTTTCGATTGTAAATGCTAAAATCAGATGATTCGTTTGTTTCTACCTTAATCGATTCTGTTGATTCAACGATCTCATTGTGCGCTTCTTCCGGCTGAATTACTTCAGCAACGTCATCTATCACAGAGACATCGCAAGTTTTAGTCGGTAATTCATTAGAAAGATTCATTTCAATTAGGTCATTATTATCGCAAAGCAAAGGAAACTTTATAATATTATCTTTTTGGACGCCGTCGTCCCCGCAAAGTTTGATTTCCGTAGTAAATACATCTTTATCACAGACAGTTTGATCTTCATCAAATTCTCTAACATTTCTAGTATTTAATAAAGTTCCTACCAATTCTATATTTGAAATCTCACAAGTCTTTCTAGAGGCTGTATCCACTATTAAATCAGACGTTATATCTTGTTGTCTTGTTGCCTTATCCAAAACCACAGGATATTCGATATTTTTATCAACATTCGACAATTTTTTGTACTTCTTTCTTTGTCTCGTACGTATACAAGCATTTATTATAAATTCTTCTTCCTCCTCCTCGCTTAACGTAAGGCACTTATCAAAGATCTCGTGAAATTTATCCCGAATCTTTTTTCGTTTTCTCATATCTACACTTGAATAGGTTCGATTAAAAATATCAGATATATTGCAATTCTTTTGAATTTTGTCAATAATTACGGTTTCAGGCAGTTCACACTGGCGAACTGTTCTCATCAATTCGTTTATATCTATGTCGTTGTCATGTACCTTTAATGTATCATTTATTTTGTCATTTGAAAGAGCGGAGTCCGCTTCCATGGTTTTAAGTGTGGAAAAACAACAACCTTTATCATCGGCAAATTCTTTCTCGCGCAGTTCATTGGACGCACCTAAAATGGGCCTTCTTAATCTTTGTTTATTTATTTGAATAGGCGCCTTTATCACACCTGCATCGTTATTATTGGGGATTATTCCGTTTCTATTATTTTCCGTCGATACTTTTTTATCGATCGATCTACTCTTCGATATTTCTTCATGATCACATTTATGTTTACACCTTTTTACTTTATATTTATCCGATTCTTTTCTTCTTTTAATCTTATGTTTAAATTTAACCCCGTCTATCTTAATTTCATTAACGCGAGATTTTGTGCAACGCGACATTGAAATTATCTGCGACGTACTATCTGCGTCCAACTCCTCGTCGTATAGTTCGTCAGAACATTTTGAACCTTTTCTTATATCTTCGGAATTATTTAAATCTTTCTTATTCCTATTATCCTTTTGATTGTATTCATTGTCGAGGAAAAATGGTATAAATTCTTCGGTGCGCCTCGCAAAACCCTGTGCCCTGTCCTTGTCATTGATACTGCTTATTATTTCCTTTGACCTAAAATAAAAAGTAATACTACATATTAAATAAAACAAATTTAATTCCAATTAAATTACTTTATGTTTTTAAAACATTAAAAAAAAAAAAAAAAAAGAAAAGAAAAAAAAGAAGAACTTTAAAAGCTTCATAAGGCAGGCACTCATACAACCACACGATCATTCAATAATCGTTCAAACAGTTCAAAATTGATCGAACAATAATTTGTCCCCTGTTCGATTCATTTATATATTTAAATTATTATTCTTCGTTGAACGAGAGAATCGTTTTATTTCATTTAAATTATTAATGAAATCGCACTTTTTATTCACGTACTATTTCAAATAATTAAAAAAAGAAAGAAAAAAAAACACGGGGAAAAACCACACAACATATTTATGACAAAGAAATTTTTCTTTCTATAGGATCAGTCAATTATTATTCGTACATGAAAAATGATTGATATTTCGCGACAAATCTGTCTTTTTCCTTTTCTATTTTTCTTCGCGTTGTCCGTCGTCATATATTTTGATGCCGCTTTTTAATTGAATATTTTTTACTTTTCTTTTCTCTTACTTTCTACTGATATTTGAAATATCTCAAGAAAAAGAAATCGCCGCAAAACGACGCATCCGAATGACACGCAGCAAAGACGCAAGCACAATCGAGGAAGAAAATTATCGTTTCTTTCCCCGTCCCTTTTAACGAAACGAAATTCTTACCTCATCGTGTCTTCAGTAATCGTCTCTTTTGGTCGTATTCGAAGGACGATAATATTTGGCAAATCGATTAGAAGAAATACTCGGTCAGAGATAAGAGATTTGATAAAGAAAAAAAAGAAAAAACAAACAAATTTAAGAAAGGCACATGGAAAAAGAAGAAAAGAAAAAGGAGGGAGAAAAAATTATATTGTTATATTGTTATATTGTTATATTGAGGAGATGAAGAATTCACCGATTCTTGGTCGCAACTTTAAGCATTTGAGACGCGACCACCTCTAACTCCCTCGCACCATTCAATATTCCTTTAAACTGTCACCATTGAACACAAGGACGCGATGGACGCGACGGACGCGAGGAATAAAGCGAAATAAATATGTGCGATTTATCAGAGTTTTACGAATGCAACTGACTAGTAATAATAGGGCAGAAAATGTCAAATTCAATATTATGATAAACTTGAGAGCGGTCGTAAGCGGTCCGTACTTAATATATAAAACATGTCTTCTTCGAAGGTTCGCGACAAGGAAACGAGCGAGGAAAATGGTAAGTAATGCTAGAGGAAAGAAGGAGTACGCAATGGCCCACGCACAAGGAGAGAAATTCTGAGACTCATGCGATACACGTGATACTCCTTCTTATCGATAATGACCTAACATAGAATAATTGGAACTGAATCGAAAGGATTGTCATTGGTCGATCCTTTCGAATCTCGTTCACGCCCCCATTCCCTTATTCTTAACGAACGTAATATAGAACGTTACTCGTTACCGCCCCCTCTCGTAATCGATCCCTCAATAGGGGAATACATTTTGAAAACGATACCCTTCGTAATTTCCTTCGTATACCGCTTATAACATTCCATGCAGACGGCCACAATTACTATCTGCATTTACATAGTTCGTCGTTGCCAGAGAGATTTCCAAATCTCTTTTGTTGCGTGGGTCGGAAGGCAAGTAGAGTCGATTTATTACATTGAATTGTCAAGTACGCTGTGTGATAGTTGGAATTGAAATGTCAAATGTCGAGCAATAAATGCCCTTTCGGGAGCCCTGTGGTTCTTATTATCAGTACACGTACGATGATACTTACAATCGATCGACAACGACGTACGACTCGGTGGTCAATTGTAACAGAGCTCGTCGTAATCCGCTTTTTGAGAGATTAAGCTTTTCCAGATCGTGTTTCAACTGCAACAAAATTGCGGAATATACATATATACATATATACATATATACATATATACATATATCCCGATTAGTTCCCATTTCCTTTTTTGCAACTTCGAAGAGATAAGAATGAGATTAGGGAGCAAAGAATTTTTTCTTTCACCTTCCTACGAGAGAATAACGGCCAAGCAGCATAGGATAAACCTTAATAACCAATCAAACAAATCAACTACTTCGTTCTAATCCATTGTCGTCTCGTCTCTCAGTAAATAAATTTTGCTTCTTCATATGTTATTAACCACCAGCAATATGACGCGTCCATGTAAAATTCTGTCGTAAGTACGTACAAGTCGAAAAGAAGAAAATGTGAAAGATCGAAATGTAAGATATTTTGCAACGCACATGTAATATTTCATTTATTTCTCTAATTTATTTGCTTCTATTTTATTGTGTCATAAATTATCTACTCGTAGATAACTTGGACTACTATTTCATAAACGCTTGACATTGATACGAAATTTATAAAACTCATTACATATGTAAATAAAGATAAATTGACACGTTTGACCTTCTCAGTAAACAAATACACATATAAGATACTATTACATACCTTAGTCGCGCTAATGTTTTTCTAATTGACATTTAGAAATTTTAAGTTGAAAATTTATATGAAAAGCTGAATAAACATTCCAACCTTTTTAAATGATTCGTAATGCTAGATCAAAGAAAACAAGCGGGGGCAGCGGGGGCGGGCGGGGGGAAAGAACAAAGAAGAAAACAAAGAAAAAATGAAATCTAACTTATTAACCAAAAAGCATCGTCGCTTACAAAGACAGTACCACCTACTTAAATCGTCATGAATAATAAATTTAATTGTGTACCTTTCGTCTTTCTCCCCGAAGTGTTAAAGCCTCGTCGTAGTCGTGAGTTGCTTTTCGATAACCTTTCTTATTCTTTGAATCCATATTACGTATTTGGTATATCTAAAAGCAGCGTCACATCCGGTGTAACAGAAACAAGAGACTATTCCTCCGATAGAGAGAGAGAGAGAGAAAAAGAAGAAAAGAAATGACTACGGCAACGTTCGAAGATAAATCAAAAAATTGAACTTTGTGCTCGACCACAAGGGATAAATCTATCTAAATTTTCGTTGAGAAAGAGAAAAGAAAGGGAAAAAGGCGGGAAAGTAAAGTAATCGTAAGGCGTGCGTACGTACGACCAAAGTGATTACATAAGCCTTACTTACCTTTCGAAGCAACTCCTGCCGGCGAGGACCAGCACGAAAAAGCCACTTTTTCAATTTGTAATTGTCGAAAATGATCGGTATATCGTCTCGCGTACGAGACTCTATTCTATTCATTGCATTCAGAATGCAATGAAAGCAAACGCGACGCGTTCTATCACGTTCGATGAAAAGGTTTAATATCACTGTCGTCGAAGAACCGAATACGAGTATTATGCAAAGAGAAAAAACCGACTTGATCTTAGATGGCAGCGTATTATGAGTGAGTGATTGAGAAATATATATATATATATATATATAAATACCATGTATATATATATGTATATATATATATATATATATATATATATATATATATATATATGTACATATATATGTTATTAAAGGTATAAGGAGAAGCGAACTATACTCGAATATAAAGATACATCCACCGCTCCTACACGGGCCATTCTTTTAAAAATGTTAATTCGGTTTATGCGATCGCTCCGCCCCTTGTTACGAGCGCTCTAGCAGCACTTTATGGAACTAACTGGACTATTACGACGGTCCTTTGTTTACTTTCGTCCGAGGAGCTGCGAGGGGAAAAAAGAGAGAGAGAGAGAGAGATGAGAAAAGAAAAACGTCCTTCGTCGTAGAACGACGATATACGACAAGTTTTTTTAAGCCGAAGAATCTGAGAGAAAATTCAAAGGACAAAGTTCATCACGTTGGTAACTTTACTAACGTTACGAATCTACCGTCGAAACGATCGGATCGACCTTGTCTCTTTGTTTAAAAAGCGTTTTGATCGCATTTTAACGTTAACTAATATTTCGCCGATGTCTGCGTAATTCGAAATCCTAGATATCGTTCGATGTTCTCAAGTACAGTCGTCAAGACTACTTTGGCGTACATTATTAACACCAAAGTGAACGAAGAATGGTTCGTTCGTTCGAAAAAGCCTTGAAATTTCCTTGAAAAGAAATTCGCCTCTCAAAACGGTTCATCCTTCTAGAGAAAGTGTACATAAATCAAGTTAAGAGTCTTCTCTCACAGGCCAGATGTTCCCACTTATTCTTCTAACCTTTCGTCGTTCGCAAACGAACCTTTTCCCAAAAAGTCACGAATAAAAAAAAAAAAAAAAAAAAAAAACGAAACATACATACATACATACATACATACGTACGTACATACATACATACATACGTACATACATACATATACACACTCACACACATGTGTAAGGATAAGGAAAAATGTATTTCAACTATTCGATGATTTTCACGTGCGTTCGATGTTGGGACAAAACAACGACGTGGTCAAAATCACGTTTTAGGCTCTATTTCGAATCGTTCGATTTGCAATCGTTCGCCATGATACATACGAACGTGATTTTTGTTTACGCTGCCGAGGGAGACATTCGAAACTGTAGCGAGCTCGTTCGTTTCTTACGGGACCCTTTTGTAAAATGATCCCCACTGTTTCGAATTAAAAGATAAGGAAGAATCGTATGATTACCAGGAAGTATACCCCAAAAACCGGAACTGTCGGTATATTCGATAACGCTATCGGTAGTTGCAGTTTTACTCGTTAAATATTCTCCAAATTCCGATTCCTCCTCTTCCTTGTTCGATATCTTTGTATGCTTTTGATCGCTCCTATTAGAATTACTGCGCTGCCACGAATAATTTTTATTAAGTCGCTTTAAAAGAGGTAAGAAAAAATAATGCAATTTTTGCAACGTCTTTTTAAATATGAAAATGGTCGCGTATATATAGATATACGTGTGCGTGTGTGTACTCACATTTCCATACCGCTAATTTGACCAAAATGTATCGAAGTCCAAGTAAGAGTAGAGAAAATTAATAAAAATATAGCAAACGATAGTACCCATTTTATTTTACTTAATGTCATATCGTTCGATCGTTGATAAGTGTAAGAAAGCCGTCATCATTCATCGATTAATCGATATAAAATCGCGCCCTTTTACATGGTTTATGCTTTTTATACCGCAAACTTTTTATAAGTACGAGCTGCGTACGTATAAAACAATATTCTTGCAAATAATATATTTAACAATGGTACAATGTTTCCCTCCTGTGCGTATCACAAGATGCATATGTATAAAATGCATCTCTATACGACGTATCGTAGTATATGTTTGTTATAAGTCGATCGATTTTTATCGATTTACGCGGCATAAGTTTGTAAATGCGAACGCTAGATGTCGTCGTAGTTATTATCAACTCCTCGGTTATACGTCGATATGCCGGTATGTGTAAATAGAAACTTTGCGAATCAAAGAATGATTATGATATATTTATTTAACTTTACACGAGTTATTAAAGTTCGTGGCGGCTATGGCAGATTGAATGATTTAGTTCCTGGCGTCTTTTTTTTCTTTTCTTTTTTTTCTTTTCGGTTGGTTTCCAACAACAATGCGTTTGGCGGCGTATTAATTATGCGCCTTGTCAAACTCTATCCATATGCGTGTATGTAACGAGACGATATGTTATAAGCCATCTAGCGTTCGACGGAAGAAACAAAGAAATCTATTCTTGCGATCTAATTTCAGGATATTCTTAAATGTCGTGCTTTTGATCGATTCTCTCTATATCTATGTCCTCGATATCAAGCAAGGTAATCAACAAGTATTCGCAGTGATTCGGTACGATTAAAAAGAAATATTCGCGAATGTTACAAAATAGATATGCTGAAAAGTCCAATGGAAACATAACCTCCTTTTGCAAGAGATTTGGTGATATTTATCGTTTATGCGTGTTAATCGAGCTATATGTAGCGAGAAATATCTTATCTCGGATAATATCTTGGTATACAATGAATCTAATAGGTATACCTAAACGATAAAAATGCATAAAAGTTTAAGAGGAAAAGTTTAAAGTTTTGTGCTCGGTTACGAATTATATAACCATGGCAGGATACACGGGATTCGTTAGGATTATTCGTCGGCGTTTAGTTTTGGGACTTATATTTACATTGTCGCTGACTTATTGCGCTTTTTCTTTATTCCGCAATGAGGTAAGGAGAGGATTTTTCTAAGGTTAGCTAGGATCAATGTATAAGGTTGAATATGACGTTTGTAAGGTCGACTAAAATAATAATATTTATTACAGAGTAGATCGATAGAATTGGATACCGATCTCGACGATATAGAGGGATTGATAATGAATGACAACAACAACAACGACGATATGATTTCTGACGACGACGTTCCGTCGCAACAGCTTAAAGCATCCGGTAAACCACGTGAATCCTGGGGGATGGATGTTCCGAACGAAGGAGGAGCTAATGAAAATGGCTTAGGTATAGATTCGCCGTCAAACTTGAATGACAGCGATACGTCTAATCGACCATGCCGCAATTCTGTACAGGTATATTGTTGTAGACATATTACACGCTCGAAAGGCGTCTTATGTTTATAAAAGCAGGAAAGGATGAAATTATTTTTTAGGGCAAAGTATTGATAGTGGACGAGCACGGGGTAGTATGCGCCAGGCACGAACTTTTGTCTAATGGTTGCTGTAGCAGGGAACAGAAGCAACCTTATAAAGCTGAAGAGGCCACGGTTACGGCCCTTAAAGAGAGATACAGTTGTAAGACGTGTAACGCTCAAGGATGCTGTGCTATTTACGAATATTGCGTTTCCTGCTGTTTACATCCTGCCAAGGTATTCCCCTTAACCTCTTCCTATTTATTCTAAGTAATTCAGTCTAAGGTACGCTCCTATTATTATTATTATTATGTTAACAGCATATAAAGGGAAAGAAGGATACCGTAGAAAGTGGTAAAAATCTTCCGAGAATAAAGGAAGAAGATACGGTAAAGGTGCGTCTTCGCAATATGGATCGATTTCAAACTTGCCTCGCCGCCTGTCG